>NW_026088400.1:0-300000 GCF_932294415.1 Quercus robur | reverse complement strand
TGCTTTCTAAAACATTCAGGCCGCCTCTAAGAATTCCTTACCGTTCAAAACTTATGGTCGAAACGGTGAACGAAAGAGACATTTCAACACATTTTCAAAGCAATCAAATCTCGTGAACGACTTGCCACCAACTTATTTTTTACCCAAAACTTGATTCTGAGATGATTGTCCTCGTGATATAGGAAAAATATTTCCAGCCCAAATTGGGAATAAAACATTACACTTCCACTTTTACGCCCATCTATCGGATCATAATTGGCATCCATATTCCCGGTAACTCGCTGGGCCAAATACAAACAACTATAACTCTCACGATTTCCATCGAAAAAATACAAAATTTGAGTTCAAATTCAAGCTCTGGATGTGAACTTTATAAAACAGTCAGACCGCGTCTAAGAATTCCATACCGTTCGAAAGTTATTGTCGAAACGGTGACCGAAGGTCACTTCTCGACGCATATTGAATGCGATTACGGCTCGTTAATAACTATCCACTAACGTATTTTTTACACAAAATTTGATTTTGAGACGAGTGATCTCGCGATGTAGAAAAAATATTTTGAAGCCAAATTCCGGAACAAAGCAGTAGACTTCCATTTTTACGCCCATCTATCGGATCATAATTGGAATCCATTTTTCTGGCAACTTACTTTGTAAAATACACACGACAATAATTCTCTCAATTTCCATCGAAAAATTACAACATTATTGTTCAAATTCAAATATCAAAATGTGTGCTTTCTAAAACATTCAGGCCGCCTCTAAGAATTCCTTACCGTTCAAAACTTATGGTCGAAACGGTGAACGAAAGAGACATTTCAACACATTTTCAAAGCAATCAAATCTCGTGAACGACTTGCCACCAACTTATTTTTTACCCAAAACTTGATTCTGAGATGATTGTCCTCGTGATATAGGAAAAATATTTCCAGCCCAAATTGGGAATAAAACATTACACTTCCACTTTTACGCCCATCTATCGGATCATAATTGGCATCCATATTCCCGGTAACTCGCTGGGCCAAATACAAACAACTATAACTCTCACGATTTCCATCGAAAAAATACAAAATTTGAGTTCAAATTCAAGCTCTGGATGTGAACTTTATAAAACAGTCAGACCGCGTCTAAGAATTCCATACCGTTCGAAAGTTATTGTCGAAACGGTGACCGAAGGTCACTTTTCGACGCATATTGAATGCGATTACGGCTCGTTAATAACTATCCACTAACGTATTTTTTACACAAAATTTGATTTTGAGACGAGTGATCTCGCGATGTAGAAAAAATATTTTGAAGCCAAATTCCGGAACAAAGCAGTAGACTTCCATTTTTACGCCCATCTATCGGATCATAATTGGAATCCATTTTTCTGGCAACTTACTTTGTAAAATACACACGACAATAATTCTCTCGATTTCCATCGAAAAATTACAACATTATTGTTCAAATTCAAATATCAAAATGTTTGCTTTCTAAAACATTCAGGCCGCCTCTAAGAATTCCTTACCGTTCAAAACTTATGGTCGAAACGGTGAACGAAAGAGACATTTCAACACATTTTCAAAGCAATCAAATCTCGTGAACGACTTGCCACCAACTTATTTTTTACCCAAAACTTGATTCTGAGATGATTGTCCTCGTGATATAGGAAAAATATTTCCAGCCCAAATTGGGAATAAAACATTACACTTCCACTTTTACGCCCATCTATCGGATCATAATTGGCATCCATATTCCCGGTAACTCGCTGGGCCAAATACAAACAACTATAACTCTCACGATTTCCATCGAAAAAATACAAAATTTGAGTTCAAATTCAAGCTCTGGATGTGAACTTTATAAAACAGTGAGACCGCGTCTAAGAATTCCATACCGTTCGAAAGTTATTGTCGAAACGGTGACCGAAGGTCACTTTTCGACGCATATTGAATGCGATTACGGCTCGTTAATAACTATCCACTAACGTATTTTTTACACAAAATTTGATTTTGAGACGAGTGATCTCGCGATGTAGAAAAAATATTTTGAAGCCAAATTCCGGAACAAAGCAGTAGACTTCCATTTTTACGCCCATCTATCGGATCATAATTGGAATCCATTTTTCTGGCAACTTACTTTGTAAAATACACACGACAATAATTCTCTCGATTTCCATCGAAAAATTACAACATTATTGTTCAAATTCAAATATCAAAATGTTTGCTTTCTAAAACATTCAGGCCGCCTCTAAGAATTCCTTACCGTTCAAAACTTATGGTCGAAACGGTGAACGAAAGAGACATTTCAACACATTTTCAAAGCAATCAAATCTCGTGAACGACTTGCCACCAACTTATTTTTTACCCAAAACTTGATTCTGAGATGATTGTCCTCGTGATATAGGAAAAATATTTCCAGCCCAAATTGGGAATAAAACATTACACTTCCACTTTTACGCCCATCTATCGGATCATAATTGGCATCCATATTCCCGGTAACTCGCTGGGCCAAATACAAACAACTATAACTCTCACGATTTCCATCGAAAAAATACAAAATTTGAGTTCAAATTCAAGCTCTGGATGTGAACTTTATAAAACAGTCAGACCGCGTCTAAGAATTCCATACCGTTCGAAAGTTATTGTCGAAACGGTGACCGAAGGTCACTTCTCGACGCATATTGAATGCGATTACGGCTCGTTAATAACTATCCACTAACGTATTTTTTACACAAAATTTGATTTTGAGACGAGTGATCTCGCGATGTAGAAAAAATATTTTGAAGCCAAATTCCGGAACAAAGCAGTAGACTTCCATTTTTACGCCCATCTATCGGATCATAATTGGAATCCATTTTTCTGGCAACTTACTTTGTAAAATACACACGACAATAATTCTCTCGATTTCCATCGAAAAATTACAACATTATTGTTCAAATTCAAATATCAAAATGTTTGCTTTCTAAAACATTCAGGCCGCCTCTAAGAATTCCTTACCGTTCAAAACTTATGGTCGAAACGGTGAACGAAAGAGACATTTCAACACATTTTCAAAGCAATCAAATCTCGTGAACGACTTGCCACCAACTTATTTTTTACCCAAAACTTGATTCTGAGATGATTGTCCTCGTGATATAGGAAAAATATTTCCAGCCCAAATTGGGAATAAAACATTACACTTCCACTTTTACGCCCATCTATCGGATCATAATTGGCATCCATATTCCCGGTAACTCGCTGGGCCAAATACAAACAACTATAACTCTCACGATTTCCATCGAAAAAATACAAAATTTGAGTTCAAATTCAAGCTCTGGATGTGAACTTTATAAAACAGTGAGACCGCGTCTAAGAATTCCATACCGTTCGAAAGTTATTGTCGAAACGGTGACCGAAGGTCACTTTTCGACGCATATTGAATGCGATTACGGCTCGTTAATAACTATCCACTAACGTATTTTTTACACAAAATTTGATTTTGAGACGAGTGATCTCGCGATGTAGAAAAAATATTTTGAAGCCAAATTCCGGAACAAAGCAGTAGACTTCCATTTTTACGCCCATCTATCGGATCATAATTGGAATCCATTTTTCTGGCAACTTACTTTGTAAAATACACAC
Source organism: Quercus robur (assembly GCF_932294415.1). Classification (NCBI taxonomy): domain Eukaryota; kingdom Viridiplantae; phylum Streptophyta; class Magnoliopsida; order Fagales; family Fagaceae; genus Quercus; species Quercus robur. The sequence goes on along the minus strand of NW_026088400.1, from coordinate 296,399 downwards.
GACAATAATTCTCTCGATTTCCATCGAAAAATTACAACATTATTGTTCAAATTCAAATATCAAAATGTGTGCTTTCTAAAACATTCAGGCCGCCTCTAAGAATTCCTTACCGTTCAAAACTTATGGTCGAAACGGTGAACGAAAGAGACATTTCAACACATTTTCAAAGCAATCAAATCTCGTGAACGACTTGCCACCAACTTATTTTTTACCCAAAACTTGATTCTGAGATGATTGTCCTCGTGATATAGGAAAAATATTTCCAGCCCAAATTGGGAATAAAACATTACACTTCCACTTTTACGCCCATCTATCGGATCATAATTGGCATCCATATTCCCGGTAACTCGCTGGGCCAAATACAAACAACTATAACTCTCACGATTTCCATCGAAAAAATACAAAATTTGAGTTCAAATTCAAGCTCTGGATGTGAACTTTATAAAACAGTGAGACCGCGTCTAAGAATTCCATACCGTTCGAAAGTTATTGTCGAAACGGTGACCGAAGGTCACTTTTCGACGCATATTGAATGCGATTACGGCTCGTTAATAACTATCCACTAACGTATTTTTTACACAAAATTTGATTTTGAGACGAGTGATCTCGCGATGTAGAAAAAATATTTTGAAGCCAAATTCCGGAACAAAGCAGTAGACTTCCATTTTTACGCCCATCTATCGGATCATAATTGGAATCCATTTTTCTGGCAACTTACTTTGTAAAATACACACGACAATAATTCTCTCGATTTCCATCGAAAAATTACAACATTATTGTTCAAATTCAAATATCAAAATGTGTGCTTTCTAAAACACTCAGGCCGCCTCTAAGAATTCCTTACCGTTCAAAACTTATGGTCGAAACGGTGAACGAAAGACACATTTCAACACATTTTCAAAGCAATCAAATCTCGTGAACGACTTGCCACCAACGTATTTTTTACCCAAAACTTGATTCTGAGATGATTTTCCTCGTGATATAGGAAAAATATTTCCATCCCAAATTGGGAATAAAACATTACACTTCCACTTTTACGCCCATCTATCGGATCATAATTGGCATCCATATTCCCGGTAACTCGCTGGGCCAAATACAAACAACTATAACTCTCACGATTTCCATCGAAAAAATACAAAATTTGAGTTCAAATTCAAGCTCTGGATGTGAACTTTATAAAACAGTGAGACCGCGTCTAAGAATTCCATACCGTTCGAAAGTTATTGTCGAAACGGTGACCGAAGGTCACTTTTCGACGCATATTGAATGCGATTACGGCTCGTTAATAACTATCCACTAACGTATTTTTTACACAAAATTTGATTTTGAGACGAGTGATCTCGCGATGTAGAAAAAATATTTTGAAGCCAAATTCCGGAACAAAGCAGTAGACTTCCATTTTTACGCCCATCTATCGGATCATAATTGGAATCCATTTTTCTGGCAACTTACTTTGTAAAATACACACGACAATAATTCTCTCGATTTCCATCGAAAAATTACAACATTATTGTTCAAATTCAAATATCAAAATGTGTGCTTTCTAAAACAGTCAGGCCGCCTCTAAGAATTCCTTACCGTTCAAAACTTATGGTCGAAACGGTGAACGAAAGAAACATTTCAACACATTTTCAAAGCAATCAAATCTCGTGAACGACTTGCCACCAACTTATTTTTTACCCAAAACTTGATTCTGAGATGATTGTCCTCGTGATATAGGAAAAATATTTCCAGCCCAAATTGGGAATAAAACATTACACTTCCACTTTTACGCCCATCTATCGGATCATAATTGGCATCCATATTCCCGGTAACTCGCTGGGCCAAATACAAACAACTATAACTCTCACGATTTCCATCGAAAAAATACAAAATTTGAGTTCAAATTCAAGCTCTGGATGTGAACTTTATAAAACAGTGAGACCGCGTCTAAGAATTCCATACCGTTCGAAAGTTATTGTCGAAACGGTGACCGAAGGTCACTTTTCGACGCATATTGAATGCGATTACGGCTCGTTAATAACTATCCACTAACGTATTTTTTACACAAAATTTGATTTTGAGACGAGTGATCTCGCGATGTAGAAAAAATATTTTGAAGCCAAATTCCGGAACAAAGCAGTAGACTTCCATTTTTACGCCCATTTATCGGATCATAATTGGAATCCATTTTTCTGGCAACTTACTTTGTAAAATACACACGACAATAATTCTCTCGATTTCCATCGAAAAATTACAACATTATTGTTCAAATTCAAATATCAAAATGTGTGCTTTCTAAAACATTCAGGCCGCCTCTAAGAATTCCTTACCGTTCAAAACTTATGGTCGAAACGGTGAACGAAAGACACATTTCAACACATTTTCAAAGCAATCAAATCTCGTGAACGACTTGCCACCAACGTATTTTTTACCCAAAACTTGATTCTGAGATGATTGTCCTCGTGATATAGGAAAAATATTTCCAGCCCAAATTGGGAATAAAACATTACACTTCCACTTTTACGCCCATCTATCGGATCATAATTGGCATCCATATTCCCGGTAACTCGCTGGGCCAAATACAAACAACTATAACTCTCACGATTTCCATCGAAAAAATACAAAATTTGAGTTCAAATTCAAGCTCTGGATGTGAACTTTATAAAACAGTGAGACCGCGTCTAAGAATTCCATACCGTTCGAAAGTTATTGTCGAAACGGTGACCGAAGGTCACTTTTCGACGCATATTGAATGCGATTACGGCTCGTTAATAACTATCCACTAACGTATTTTTTACACAAAATTTGATTTTGAGACGAGTGATCTCGCGATGTAGAAAAAATATTTTGAAGCCAAATTCCGGAACAAAGCAGTAGACTTCCATTTTTACTCCCATCTATCGGATCATAATTGGAATCCATTTTTCTGGCAACTTACTTTGTAAAATACACACGACAATAATTCTCTCGATTTCCATCGAAAAATTACAACATTATTGTTCAAATTCAAATATCAAAATGTGTGCTTTCTAAAACAGTCAGGCCGCCTCTAAGAATTCCTTACCGTTCAAAACTTATGGTCGAAACGGTGAACGAAAGAAACATTTCAACACATTTTCAAAGCAATCAAATCTCGTGAACGACTTGCCACCAACTTATTTTTTACCCAAAACTTGATTCTGAGATGATTGTCCTCGTGATATAGGAAAAATATTTCCAGCCCAAATTGGGAATAAAACATTACACTTCCACTTTTACGCCCATCTATCGGATCATAATTGGCATCCATATTCCCGGTAACTCGCTGGGCCAAATACAAACAACTATAACTCTCACGATTTCCATCGAAAAAATACAAAATTTGAGTTCAAATTCAAGCTCTGGATGTGAACTTTATAAAACAGTGAGACCGCGTCTAAGAATTCCATACCGTTCGAAAGTTATTGTCGAAACGGTGACCGAAGGTCACTTTTCGACGCATATTGAATGCGATTACGGCTCGTTAATAACTATCCACTAACGTATTTTTTACACAAAATTTGATTTTGAGACGAGTGATCTCGCGATGTAGAAAAAATATTTTGAAGCCAAATTCCGGAACAAAGCAGTAGACTTCCATTTTTACGCCCATTTATCGGATCATAATTGGAATCCATTTTTCTGGCAACTTACTTTGTAAAATACACACGACAATAATTCTCTCGATTTCCATCGAAAAATTACAACATTATTGTTCAAATTCAAATATCAAAATGTGTGCTTTCTAAAACATTCAGGCCGCCTCTAAGAATTCCTTACCGTTCAAAACTTATGGTCGAAACGGTGAACGAAAGACACATTTCAACACATTTTCAAAGCAATCAAATCTCGTGAACGACTTGCCACCAACGTATTTTTTACCCAAAACTTGATTCTGAGATGATTGTCCTCGTGATATAGGAAAAATATTTCCAGCCCAAATTGGGAATAAAACATTACACTTCCACTTTTACGCCCATCTATCGGATCATAATTGGCATCCATATTCCCGGTAACTCTCTGGGCCAAATACAAACAACTATAACTCTCACGATTTCCATCGAAAAAATACAAAATTTGAGTTCAAATTCAAGCTCTGGATGTGAACTTTATAAAACAGTGAGACCGCGTCTAAGAATTCCATACCGTTCGAAAGTTATTGTCGAAACGGTGACCGAAGGTCACTTTTCGACGCATATTGAATGCGATTACGGCTTGTTAATAACTATCCACTAACGTATTTTTTACACAAAATTTGATTTTGAGACGAGTGATCTCGCGATGTAGAAAAAATATTTTGAAGCCAAATTCCGGAACAAAGCAGTAGACTTCCATTTTTACGCCCATCTATCGGATCATAATTGGAATCCATTTTTCTGGCAACTTACTTTGTAAAATACACACGACAATAATTCTCTCGATTTCCATCGAAAAATTACAACATTATTGTTCAAATTCAAATATCAAAATGTGTGCTTTCTAAAACATTCAGGCCGCCTCTAAGAATTCCTTACCGTTCAAAACTTATGGTCGAAACGGTGAACGAAAGACACATTTCAACACATTTTCAAAGCAATCAAATCTCGTGAACGACTTGCCACCAACGTATTTTTTACCCAAAACTTGATTCTGAGATGATCGTCCTCGTGATATAGGAAAAATATTTCCAGCCCAAATTGGGAATAAAACATTACACTTCCACTTTTACGCCCATCTATCGGATCATAATTGGCATCCATATTCCCGGTAACTCGCTGGGCCAAATACAAACAACTATAACTCTCACGATTTCCATCGAAAAAATACAAAATTTGAGTTCAAATTCAAGCTCTGGATGTGAACTTTATAAAACAGTGAGACCGCGTCTAAGAATTCCATACCGTTCGAAAGTTATTGTCGAAACGGTGACCGAAGGTCACTTTTCGACGCATATTGAATGCGATTACGGCTCGTTAATAACTATCCACTAACGTATTTTTTACACAAAATTTGATTTTGAGACGAGTGATCTCGCGATGTAGAAAAAATATTTTGAAGCCAAATTCCGGAACAAAGCAGTAGACTTCCATTTTTACGCCCATCTATCGGATCATAATTGGAATCCATTTTTCTGGCAACTTACTTTGTAAAATACACACGACAATAATTCTCTCGATTTCCATCGAAAAATTACAACATTATTGTTCAAATTCAAATATCAAAATGTGTGCTTTCTAAAACATTCAGGCCGCCTCTAAGAATTCCTTACCGTTCAAAACTTATGGTCGAAACGGTGAACGAAAGACACATTTCAACACATTTTCAAAGCAATCAAATCTCGTGAACGACTTGCCACCAACGTATTTTTTACCCAAAACTTGATTCTGAGATGATCGTCCTCGTGATATAGGAAAAATATTTCCAGCCCAAATTGGGAATAAAACATTACACTTCCACTTTTACGCCCATCTATCGGATCATAATTGGCATCCATATTCCCGGTAACTCGCTGGGCCAAATACAAACAACTATAACTCTCACGATTTCCATCGAAAAAATACAAAATTTGAGTTCAAATTCAAGCTCTGGATGTGAACTTTATAAAACAGTGAGACCGCGTCTAAGAATTCCATACCGTTCGAAAGTTATTGTCGAAACGGTGACCGAAGGTCACTTTTCGACGCATATTGAATGCGATTACGGCTCGTTAATAACTATCCACTAACGTATTTTTTACACAAAATTTGATTTTGAGACGAGTGATCTCGCGATGTAGAAAAAATATTTTGAAGCCAAATTCCGGAACAAAGCAGTAGACTTCCATTTTTACGCCCATCTATCGGATCATAATTGGAATCCATTTTTCTGGCAACTTACTTTGTAAAATACACACGACAATAATTCTCTCGATTTCCATCGAAAAATTACAACATTATTGTTCAAATTCAAATATCAAAATGTGTGCTTTCTAAAACATTCAGGCCGCCTCTAAGAATTCCTTACCGTTCAAAACTTATGGTCGAAACGGTGAACGAAAGACACATTTCAACACATTTTCAAAGCAATCAAATCTCGTGAACGACTTGCCACCAACGTATTTTTTACCCAAAACTTGATTCTGAGATGATCGTCCTCGTGATATAGGAAAAATATTTCCAGCCCAAATTGGGAATAAAACATTACACTTCCACTTTTACGCCCATCTATCGGATCATAATTGGCATCCATATTCCCGGTAACTCGCTGGGCCAAATACAAACAACTATAACTCTCACGATTTCCATCGAAAAAATACAAAATTTGAGTTCAAATTCAAGCTCTGGATGTGAACTTTATAAAACAGTGAGACCGCGTCTAAGAATTCCATACCGTTCGAAAGTTATTGTCGAAACGGTGACCGAAGGTCACTTTTCGACGCATATTGAATGCGATTACGGCTCGTTAATAACTATCCACTAACGTATTTTTTACACAAAATTTGATTTTGAGACGAGTGATCTCGCGATGTAGAAAAAATATTTTGAAGCCAAATTCCGGAACAAAGCAGTAGACTTCCATTTTTACGCCCATCTATCGGATCATAATTGGAATCCATTTTTCTGGCAACTTACTTTGTAAAATACACACGACAATAATTCTCTCGATTTCCATCGAAAAATTACAACATTATTGTTCAAATTCAAATATCAAAATGTGTGCTTTCTAAAACATTCAGGCCGCCTCTAAGAATTCCTTACCGTTCAAAACTTATGGTCGAAACGGTGAACGAAAGAGACATTTCAACACATTTTCAAAGCAATCAAATCTCGTGAACGACTTGCCACCAACGTATTTTTTACCCAAAACTTGATTCTGAGATGATTGTCCTCGTGATATAGGAAAAATATTTCCAGCCCAAATTGGGAATAAAACATTACACTTCCACTTTTACGCCCATCTATCGGATCATAATTGGCATCCATATTCCCGGTAACTCGCTGGGCCAAATACAAACAACTATAACTCTCACGATTTCCATCGAAAAAATACAAAATTTGAGTTCAAATTCAAGCTCTGGATGTGAACTTTATAAAACAGTGAGACCGCGTCTAAGAATTCCATACCGTTCGAAAGTTATTGTCGAAACGGTGACCGAAGGTCACTTTTCGACGCATATTGAATGCGATTACGGCTCGTTAATAACTATCCACTAACGTATTTTTTACACAAAATTTGATTTTGAGACGAGTGATCTCGCGATGTAGAAAAAATATTTTGAAGCCAAATTCCGGAACAAAGCAGTAGACTTCCATTTTTACGCCCATTTATCGGATCATAATTGGAATCCATTTTTCTGGCAACTTACTTTGTAAAATACACACGACAATAATTCTCTCGATTTCCATCGAAAAATTACAACATTATTGTTCAAATTCAAATATCAAAATGTGTGCTTTCTAAAACATTCAGGCCGCCTCTAAGAATTCCTTACCGTTCAAAACTTATGGTCGAAACGGTGAACGAAAGACACATTTCAACACATTTTCAAAGCAATCAAATCTCGTGAACGACTTGCCACCAACGTATTTTTTACCCAAAACTTGATTCTGAGATGATCGTCCTCGTGATATAGGAAAAATATTTCCAGCCCAAATTGGGAATAAAACATTACACTTCCACTTTTACGCCCATCTATCGGATCATAATTGGCATCCATATTCCCGGTAACTCGCTGGGCCAAATACAAACAACTATAACTCTCACGATTTCCATCGAAAAAATACAAAATTTGAGTTCAAATTCAAGCTCTGGATGTGAACTTTATAAAACAGTGAGACCGCGTCTAAGAATTCCATACCGTTCGAAAGTTATTGTCGAAACGGTGACCGAAGGTCACTTTTCGACGCATATTGAATGCGATTACGGCTCGTTAATAACTATCCACTAACGTATTTTTTACACAAAATTTGATTTTGAGACGAGTGATCTCGCGATGTAGAAAAAATATTTTGAAGCCAAATTCCGGAACAAAGCAGTAGACTTCCATTTTTACGCCCATCTATCGGATCATAATTGGAATCCATTTTTCTGGCAACTTACTTTGTAAAATACACACGACAATAATTCTCTCGATTTCCATCGAAAAATTACAACATTATTGTTCAAATTCAAATATCAAAATGTGTGCTTTCTAAAACATTCAGGCCGCCTCTAAGAATTCCTTACCGTTCAAAACTTATGGTCGAAACGGTGAACGAAAGAGACATTTCAACACATTTTCAAAGCAATCAAATCTCGTGAACGACTTGCCACCAACGTATTTTTTACCCAAAACTTGATTCTGAGATGATTGTCCTCGTGATATAGGAAAAATATTTCCAGCCCAAATTGGGAATAAAACATTACACTTCCACTTTTACGCCCATCTATCGGATCATAATTGGCATCCATATTCCCGGTAACTCGCTGGGCCAAATACAAACAACTATAACTCTCACGATTTCCATCGAAAAAATACAAAATTTGAGTTCAAATTCAAGCTCTGGATGTGAACTTTATAAAACAGTCAGACCGCGTCTAAGAATTCCATACCGTTCGAAAGTTATTGTCGAAACGGTGACCGAAGGTCACTTTTCGACGCATATTGAATGCGATTACGGCTCGTTAATAACTATCCACTAACGTATTTTTTACACAAAATTTGATTTTGAGACGAGTGATCTCGCGATGTAGAAAAAATATTTTGAAGCCAAATTCCGGAACAAAGCAGTAGACTTCCATTTTTACGCCCATCTATCGGATCATAATTGGAATCCATTTTTCTGGCAACTTACTTTGTAAAATACACACGACAATAATTCTCTCGATTTCCATCGAAAAATTACAACATTATTGTTCAAATTCAAATATCAAAATGTGTGCTTTCTAAAACATTCAGGCCGCCTCTAAGAATTCCTTACCGTTCAAAACTTATGGTCGAAACGGTGAACGAAAGACACATTTCAACACATTTTCAAAGCAATCAAATCTCGTGAACGACTTGCCACCAACGTATTTTTTACCCAAAACTTGATTCTGAGTTGATTGTCCTCGTGATATAGGAAAAATATTTCCAGCCCAAATTGGGAATAAAACATTACACTTCCACTTTTACGCCCATCTATCGGATCATAATTGGCATCCATATTCCCGGTAACTCGCTGGGCCAAATACAAACAACTATAACTCTCACGATTTCCATCGAAAAAATACAAAATTTGAGTTCAAATTCAAGCTCTGGATGTGAACTTTATAAAACAGTGAGACCGCGTCTAAGAATTCCATACCGTTCGAAAGTTATTGTCGAAACGGTGACCGAAGGTCACTTTTCGACGCATATTGAATGCGATTACGGCTCGTTAATAACTATCCACTAACGTATTTTTTACACAAAATTTGATTTTGAGACGAGTGATCTCGCGATGTAGAAAAAATATTTTGAAGCCAAATTCCGGAACAAAGCAGTAGACTTCCATTTTTACGCCCATCTATCGGATCATAATTGGAATCCATTTTTCTGGCAACTTACTTTGTAAAATACACACGACAATAATTCTCTCGATTTCCATCGAAAAATTACAACATTATTGTTCAAATTCAAATATCAAAATGTGTGCTTTCTAAAACATTCAGGCCGCCTCTAAGAATTCCTTACCGTTCAAAACTTATGGTCGAAACGGTGAACGAAAGACACATTTCAACACATTTTCAAAGCAATCAAATCTCGTGAACGACTTGCCACCAACGTATTTTTTACCCAAAACTTGATTCTGAGATGATCGTCCTCGTGATATAGGAAAAATATTTCCAGCCCAAATTGGGAATAAAACATTACACTTCCACTTTTACGCCCATCTATCGGATCATAATTGGCATCCATATTCCCGGTAACTCGCTGGGCCAAATACAAACAACTATAACTCTCACGATTTCCATCGAAAAAATACAAAATTTGAGTTCAAATTCAAGCTCTGGATGTGAACTTTATAAAACAGTGAGACCGCGTCTAAGAATTCCATACCGTTCGAAAGTTATTGTCGAAACGGTGACCGAAGGTCACTTTTCGACGCATATTGAATGCGATTACGGCTCGTTAATAACTATCCACTAACGTATTTTTTACACAAAATTTGATTTTGAGACGAGTGATCTCGCGATGTAGAAAAAATATTTTGAAGCCAAATTCCGGAACAAAGCAGTAGACTTCCATTTTTACGCCCATCTATCGGATCATAATTGGAATCCATTTTTCTGGCAACTTACTTTGTAAAATACACACGACAATAATTCTCTCGATTTCCATCGAAAAATTACAACATTATTGTTCAAATTCAAATATCAAAATGTGTGCTTTCTAAAACATTCAGGCCGCCTCTAAGAATTCCTTACCGTTCAAAACTTATGGTCGAAACGGTGAACGAAAGACACATTTCAACACATTTTCAAAGCAATCAAATCTCGTGAACGACTTGCCACCAACGTATTTTTTACCCAAAACTTGATTCTGAGATGATCGTCCTCGTGATATAGGAAAAATATTTCCAGCCCAAATTGGGAATAAAACATTACACTTCCACTTTTACGCCCATCTATCGGATCATAATTGGCATCCATATTCCCGGTAACTCGCTGGGCCAAATACAAACAACTATAACTCTCACGATTTCCATCGAAAAAATACAAAATTTGAGTTCAAATTCAAGCTCTGGATGTGAACTTTATAAAACAGTGAGACCGCGTCTAAGAATTCCATACCGTTCGAAAGTTATTGTCGAAACGGTGACCGAAGGTCACTTTTCGACGCATATTGAATGCGATTACGGCTCGTTAATAACTATCCACTAACGTATTTTTTACACAAAATTTGATTTTGAGACGAGTGATCTCGCGATGTAGAAAAAATATTTTGAAGCCAAATTCCGGAACAAAGCAGTAGACTTCCATTTTTACGCCCATCTATCGGATCATAATTGGAATCCATTTTTCTGGCAACTTACTTTGTAAAATACACACGACAATAATTCTCTCGATTTCCATCGAAAAATTACAACATTATTGTTCAAATTCAAATATCAAAATGTGTGCTTTCTAAAACATTCAGGCCGCCTCTAAGAATTCCTTACCGTTCAAAACTTATGGTCGAAACGGTGAACGAAAGAGACATTTCAACACATTTTCAAAGCAATCAAATCTCGTGAACGACTTGCCACCAACGTATTTTTTACCCAAAACTTGATTCTGAGATGATTGTCCTCGTGATATAGGAAAAATATTTCCAGCCCAAATTGGGAATAAAACATTACACTTCCACTTTTACGCCCATCTATCGGATCATAATTGGCATCCATATTCCCGGTAACTCGCTGGGCCAAATACAAACAACTATAACTCTCACGATTTCCATCGAAAAAATACAAAATTTGAGTTCAAATTCAAGCTCTGGATGTGAACTTTATAAAACAGTGAGACCGCGTCTAAGAATTCCATACCGTTCGAAAGTTATTGTCGAAACGGTGACCGAAGGTCACTTTTCGACGCATATTGAATGCGATTACGGCTCGTTAATAACTATCCACTAACGTATTTTTTACACAAAATTTGATTTTGAGACGAGTGATCTCGCGATGTAGAAAAAATATTTTGAAGCCAAATTCCGGAACAAAGCAGTAGACTTCCATTTTTACGCCCATTTATCGGATCATAATTGGAATCCATTTTTCTGGCAACTTACTTTGTAAAATACACACGACAATAATTCTCTCGATTTCCATCGAAAAATTACAACATTATTGTTCAAATTCAAATATCAAAATGTGTGCTTTCTAAAACATTCAGGCCGCCTCTAAGAATTCCTTACCGTTCAAAACTTATGGTCGAAACGGTGAACGAAAGACACATTTCAACACATTTTCAAAGCAATCAAATCTCGTGAACGACTTGCCACCAACGTATTTTTTACCCAAAACTTGATTCTGAGATGATCGTCCTCGTGATATAGGAAAAATATTTCCAGCCCAAATTGGGAATAAAACATTACACTTCCACTTTTACGCCCATCTATCGGATCATAATTGGCATCCATATTCCCGGTAACTCGCTGGGCCAAATACAAACAACTATAACTCTCACGATTTCCATCGAAAAAATACAAAATTTGAGTTCAAATTCAAGCTCTGGATGTGAACTTTATAAAACAGTGAGACCGCGTCTAAGAATTCCATACCGTTCGAAAGTTATTGTCGAAACGGTGACCGAAGGTCACTTTTCGACGCATATTGAATGCGATTACGGCTCGTTAATAACTATCCACTAACGTATTTTTTACACAAAATTTGATTTTGAGACGAGTGATCTCGCGATGTAGAAAAAATATTTTGAAGCCAAATTCCGGAACAAAGCAGTAGACTTCCATTTTTACGCCCATCTATCGGATCATAATTGGAATCCATTTTTCTGGCAACTTACTTTGTAAAATACACACGACAATAATTCTCTCGATTTCCATCGAAAAATTACAACATTATTGTTCAAATTCAAATATCAAAATGTGTGCTTTCTAAAACATTCAGGCCGCCTCTAAGAATTCCTTACCGTTCAAAACTTATGGTCGAAACGGTGAACGAAAGACACATTTCAACACATTTTCAAAGCAATCAAATCTCGTGAACGACTTGCCACCAACGTATTTTTTACCCAAAACTTGATTCTGAGATGATCGTCCTCGTGATATAGGAAAAATATTTCCAGCCCAAATTGGGAATAAAACATTACACTTCCACTTTTACGCCCATCTATCGGATCATAATTGGCATTCATATTCCCGGTAACTCGCTGGGCCAAATACAAACAACTATAACTCTCACGATTTCCATCGAAAAAATACAAAATTTGAGTTCAAATTCAAGCTCTGGATGTGAACTTTATAAAACAGTGAGACCGCGTCTAAGAATTCCATACCGTTCGAAAGTTATTGTCGAAACGGTGACCGAAGGTCACTTTTCGACGCATATTGAATGCGATTACGGCTCGTTAATAACTATCCACTAACGTATTTTTTACACAAAATTTGATTTTGAGACGAGTGATCTCGCGATGTAGAAAAAATATTTTGAAGCCAAATTCCGGAACAAAGCAGTAGACTTCCATTTTTACGCCCATCTATCGGATCATAATTGGAATCCATTTTTCTGGCAACTTACTTTGTAAAATACACACGACAATAATTCTCTCGATTTCCATCGAAAAATTACAACATTATTGTTCAAATTCAAATATCAAAATGTGTGCTTTCTAAAACATTCAGGCCGCCTCTAAGAATTCCTTACCGTTCAAAACTTATGGTCGAAACGGTGAACGAAAGACACATTTCAACACATTTTCAAAGCAATCAAATCTCGTGAACGACTTGCCACCAACGTATTTTTTACCCAAAACTTGATTCTGAGATGATCGTCCTCGTGATATAGGAAAAATATTTCCAGCCCAAATTGGGAATAAAACATTACACTTCCACTTTTACGCCCATCTATCGGATCATAATTGGCATCCATATTCCCGGTAACTCGCTGGGCCAAATACAAACAACTATAACTCTCACGATTTCCATCGAAAAAATACAAAATTTGAGTTCAAATTCAAGCTCTGGATGTGAACTTTATAAAACAGTGAGACCGCGTCTAAGAATTCCATACCGTTCGAAAGTTATTGTCGAAACGGTGACCGAAGGTCACTTTTCGACGCATATTGAATGCGATTACGGCTCGTTAATAACTATCCACTAACGTATTTTTTACACAAAATTTGATTTTGAGACGAGTGATCTCGCGATGTAGAAAAAATATTTTGAAGCCAAATTCCGGAACAAAGCAGTAGACTTCCATTTTTACGCCCATCTATCGGATCATAATTGGAATCCATTTTTCTGGCAACTTACTTTGTAAAATACACACGACAATAATTCTCTCGATTTCCATCGAAAAATTACAACATTATTGTTCAAATTCAAATATCAAAATGTGTGCTTTCTAAAACATTCAGGCCGCCTCTAAGAATTCCTTACCGTTCAAAACTTATGGTCGAAACGGTGAACGAAAGAGACATTTCAACACATTTTCAAAGCAATCAAATCTCGTGAACGACTTGCCACCAACGTATTTTTTACCCAAAACTTGATTCTGAGATGATTGTCCTCGTGATATAGGAAAAATATTTCCAGCCCAAATTGGGAATAAAACATTACACTTCCACTTTTACGCCCATCTATCGGATCATAATTGGCATCCATATTCCCGGTAACTCGCTGGGCCAAATACAAACAACTATAACTCTCACGATTTCCATCGAAAAAATACAAAATTTGAGTTCAAATTCAAGCTCTGGATGTGAACTTTATAAAACAGTGAGACCGCGTCTAAGAATTCCATACCGTTCGAAAGTTATTGTCGAAACGGTGACCGAAGGTCACTTTTCGACGCATATTGAATGCGATTACGGCTCGTTAATAACTATCCACTAACGTATTTTTTACACAAAATTTGATTTTGAGACGAGTGATCTCGCGATGTAGAAAAAATATTTTGAAGCCAAATTCCGGAACAAAGCAGTAGACTTCCATTTTTACGCCCATTTATCGGATCATAATTGGAATCCATTTTTCTGGCAACTTACTTTGTAAAATACACACGACAATAATTCTCTCGATTTCCATCGAAAAATTACAACATTATTGTTCAAATTCAAATATCAAAATGTGTGCTTTCTAAAACATTCAGGCCGCCTCTAAGAATTCCTTACCGTTCAAAACTTATGGTCGAAACGGTGAACGAAAGACACATTTCAACACATTTTCAAAGCAATCAAATCTCGTGAACGACTTGCCACCAACGTATTTTTTACCCAAAACTTGATTCTGAGATGATCGTCCTCGTGATATAGGAAAAATATTTCCAGCCCAAATTGGGAATAAAACATTACACTTCCACTTTTACGCCCATCTATCGGATCATAATTGGCATCCATATTCCCGGTAACTCGCTGGGCCAAATACAAACAACTATAACTCTCACGATTTCCATCGAAAAAATACAAAATTTGAGTTCAAATTCAAGCTCTGGATGTGAACTTTATAAAACAGTGAGACCGCGTCTAAGAATTCCATACCGTTCGAAAGTTATTGTCGAAACGGTGACCGAAGGTCACTTTTCGACGCATATTGAATGCGATTACGGCTCGTTAATAACTATCCACTAACGTATTTTTTACACAAAATTTGATTTTGAGACGAGTGATCTCGCGATGTAGAAAAAATATTTTGAAGCCAAATTCCGGAACAAAGCAGTAGACTTCCATTTTTACGCCCATCTATCGGATCATAATTGGAATCCATTTTTCTGGCAACTTACTTTGTAAAATACACACGACAATAATTCTCTCGATTTCCATCGAAAAATTACAACATTATTGTTCAAATTCAAATATCAAAATGTGTGCTTTCTAAAACATTCAGGCCGCCTCTAAGAATTCCTTACCGTTCAAAACTTATGGTCGAAACGGTGAACGAAAGAGACATTTCAACACATTTTCAAAGCAATCAAATCTCGTGAACGACTTGCCACCAACGTATTTTTTACCCAAAACTTGATTCTGAGATGATTGTCCTCGTGATATAGGAAAAATATTTCCAGCCCAAATTGGGAATAAAACATTACACTTCCACTTTTACGCCCATCTATCGGATCATAATTGGCATCCATATTCCCGGTAACTCGCTGGGCCAAATACAAACAACTATAACTCTCACGATTTCCATCGAAAAAATACAAAATTTGAGTTCAAATTCAAGCTCTGGATGTGAACTTTATAAAACAGTGAGACCGCGTCTAAGAATTCCATACCGTTCGAAAGTTATTGTCGAAACGGTGACCGAAGGTCACTTTTCGACGCATATTGAATGCGATTACGGCTCGTTAATAACTATCCACTAACGTATTTTTTACACAAAATTTGATTTTGAGACGAGTGATCTCGCGATGTAGAAAAAATATTTTGAAGCCAAATTCCGGAACAAAGCAGTAGACTTCCATTTTTACGCCCATTTATCGGATCATAATTGGAATCCATTTTTCTGGCAACTTACTTTGTAAAATACACACGACAATAATTCTCTCGATTTCCATCGAAAAATTACAACATTATTGTTCAAATTCAAATATCAAAATGTGTGCTTTCTAAAACATTCAGGCCGCCTCTAAGAATTCCTTACCGTTCAAAACTTATGGTCGAAACGGTGAACGAAAGACACATTTCAACACATTTTCAAAGCAATCAAATCTCGTGAACGACTTGCCACCAACGTATTTTTTACCCAAAACTTGATTCTGAGATGATCGTCCTCGTGATATAGGAAAAATATTTCCAGCCCAAATTGGGAATAAAACATTACACTTCCACTTTTACGCCCATCTATCGGATCATAATTGGCATCCATATTCCCGGTAACTCGCTGGGCCAAATACAAACAACTATAACTCTCACGATTTCCATCGAAAAAATACAAAATTTGAGTTCAAATTCAAGCTCTGGATGTGAACTTTATAAAACAGTGAGACCGCGTCTAAGAATTCCATACCGTTCGAAAGTTATTGTCGAAACGGTGACCGAAGGTCACTTTTCGACGCATATTGAATGCGATTACGGCTCGTTAATAACTATCCACTAACGTATTTTTTACACAAAATTTGATTTTGAGACGAGTGATCTCGCGATGTAGAAAAAATATTTTGAAGCCAAATTCCGGAACAAAGCAGTAGACTTCCATTTTTACGCCCATCTATCGGATCATAATTGGAATCCATTTTTCTGGCAACTTACTTTGTAAAATACACACGACAATAATTCTCTCGATTTCCATCGAAAAATTACAACATTATTGTTCAAATTCAAATATCAAAATGTGTGCTTTCTAAAACATTCAGGCCGCCTCTAAGAATTCCTTACCGTTCAAAACTTATGGTCGAAACGGTGAACGAAAGAGACATTTCAACACATTTTCAAAGCAATCAAATCTCGTGAACGACTTGCCACCAACGTATTTTTTACCCAAAACTTGATTCTGAGATGATTGTCCTCGTGATATAGGAAAAATATTTCCAGCCCAAATTGGGAATAAAACATTACACTTCCACTTTTACGCCCATCTATCGGATCATAATTGGCATCCATATTCCCGGTAACTCGCTGGGCCAAATACAAACAACTATAACTCTCACGATTTCCATCGAAAAAATACAAAATTTGAGTTCAAATTCAAGCTCTGGATGTGAACTTTATAAAACAGTGAGACCGCGTCTAAGAATTCCATACCGTTCGAAAGTTATTGTCGAAACGGTGACCGAAGGTCACTTTTCGACGCATATTGAATGCGATTACGGCTCGTTAATAACTATCCACTAACGTATTTTTTACACAAAATTTGATTTTGAGACGAGTGATCTCGCGATGTAGAAAAAATATTTTGAAGCCAAATTCCGGAACAAAGCAGTAGACTTCCATTTTTACGCCCATTTATCGGATCATAATTGGAATCCATTTTTCTGGCAACTTACTTTGTAAAATACACACGACAATAATTCTCTCGATTTCCATCGAAAAATTACAACATTATTGTTCAAATTCAAATATCAAAATGTGTGCTTTCTAAAACATTCAGGCCGCCTCTAAGAATTCCTTACCGTTCAAAACTTATGGTCGAAACGGTGAACGAAAGACACATTTCAACACATTTTCAAAGCAATCAAATCTCGTGAACGACTTGCCACCAACGTATTTTTTACCCAAAACTTGATTCTGAGATGATCGTCCTCGTGATATAGGAAAAATATTTCCAGCCCAAATTGGGAATAAAACATTACACTTCCACTTTTACGCCCATCTATCGGATCATAATTGGCATCCATATTCCCGGTAACTCGCTGGGCCAAATACAAACAACTATAACTCTCACGATTTCCATCGAAAAAATACAAAATTTGAGTTCAAATTCAAGCTCTGGATGTGAACTTTATAAAACAGTGAGACCGCGTCTAAGAATTCCATACCGTTCGAAAGTTATTGTCGAAACGGTGACCGAAGGTCACTTTTCGACGCATATTGAATGCGATTACGGCTCGTTAATAACTATCCACTAACGTATTTTTTACACAAAATTTGATTTTGAGACGAGTGATCTCGCGATGTAGAAAAAATATTTTGAAGCCAAATTCCGGAACAAAGCAGTAGACTTCCATTTTTACGCCCATCTATCGGATCATAATTGGAATCCATTTTTCTGGCAACTTACTTTGTAAAATACACACGACAATAATTCTCTCGATTTCCATCGAAAAATTACAACATTATTGTTCAAATTCAAATATCAAAATGTGTGCTTTCTAAAACATTCAGGCCGCCTCTAAGAATTCCTTACCGTTCAAAACTTATGGTCGAAACGGTGAACGAAAGACACATTTCAACACATTTTCAAAGCAATCAAATCTCGTGAACGACTTGCCA
This sequence comes from Quercus robur, assembly GCF_932294415.1. Taxonomy (NCBI): domain Eukaryota; kingdom Viridiplantae; phylum Streptophyta; class Magnoliopsida; order Fagales; family Fagaceae; genus Quercus; species Quercus robur. The sequence continues at coordinate 277,853 of NW_026088400.1, read as the reverse complement.
CCAACGTATTTTTTACCCAAAACTTGATTCTGAGATGATCGTCCTCGTGATATAGGAAAAATATTTCCAGCCCAAATTGGGAATAAAACATTACACTTCCACTTTTACGCCCATCTATCGGATCATAATTGGCATCCATATTCCCGGTAACTCGCTGGGCCAAATACAAACAACTATAACTCTCACGATTTCCATCGAAAAAATACAAAATTTGAGTTCAAATTCAAGCTCTGGATGTGAACTTTATAAAACAGTGAGACCGCGTCTAAGAATTCCATACCGTTCGAAAGTTATTGTCGAAACGGTGACCGAAGGTCACTTTTCGACGCATATTGAATGCGATTACGGCTCGTTAATAACTATCCACTAACGTATTTTTTACACAAAATTTGATTTTGAGACGAGTGATCTCGCGATGTAGAAAAAATATTTTGAAGCCAAATTCCGGAACAAAGCAGTAGACTTCCATTTTTACGCCCATCTATCGGATCATAATTGGAATCCATTTTTCTGGCAACTTACTTTGTAAAATACACACGACAATAATTCTCTCGATTTCCATCGAAAAATTACAACATTATTGTTCAAATTCAAATATCAAAATGTGTGCTTTCTAAAACATTCAGGCCGCCTCTAAGAATTCCTTACCGTTCAAAACTTATGGTCGAAACGGTGAACGAAAGAGACATTTCAACACATTTTCAAAGCAATCAAATCTCGTGAACGACTTGCCACCAACGTATTTTTTACCCAAAACTTGATTCTGAGATGATTGTCCTCGTGATATAGGAAAAATATTTCCAGCCCAAATTGGGAATAAAACATTACACTTCCACTTTTACGCCCATCTATCGGATCATAATTGGCATCCATATTCCCGGTAACTCGCTGGGCCAAATACAAACAACTATAACTCTCACGATTTCCATCGAAAAAATACAAAATTTGAGTTCAAATTCAAGCTCTGGATGTGAACTTTATAAAACAGTGAGACCGCGTCTAAGAATTCCATACCGTTCGAAAGTTATTGTCGAAACGGTGACCGAAGGTCACTTTTCGACGCATATTGAATGCGATTACGGCTCGTTAATAACTATCCACTAACGTATTTTTTACACAAAATTTGATTTTGAGACGAGTGATCTCGCGATGTAGAAAAAATATTTTGAAGCCAAATTCCGGAACAAAGCAGTAGACTTCCATTTTTACGCCCATTTATCGGATCATAATTGGAATCCATTTTTCTGGCAACTTACTTTGTAAAATACACACGACAATAATTCTCTCGATTTCCATCGAAAAATTACAACATTATTGTTCAAATTCAAATATCAAAATGTGTGCTTTCTAAAACATTCAGGCCGCCTCTAAGAATTCCTTACCGTTCAAAACTTATGGTCGAAACGGTGAACGAAAGACACATTTCAACACATTTTCAAAGCAATCAAATCTCGTGAACGACTTGCCACCAACGTATTTTTTACCCAAAACTTGATTCTGAGATGATCGTCCTCGTGATATAGGAAAAATATTTCCAGCCCAAATTGGGAATAAAACATTACACTTCCACTTTTACGCCCATCTATCGGATCATAATTGGCATCCATATTCCCGGTAACTCGCTGGGCCAAATACAAACAACTATAACTCTCACGATTTCCATCGAAAAAATACAAAATTTGAGTTCAAATTCAAGCTCTGGATGTGAACTTTATAAAACAGTGAGACCGCGTCTAAGAATTCCATACCGTTCGAAAGTTATTGTCGAAACGGTGACCGAAGGTCACTTTTCGACGCATATTGAATGCGATTACGGCTCGTTAATAACTATCCACTAACGTATTTTTTACACAAAATTTGATTTTGAGACGAGTGATCTCGCGATGTAGAAAAAATATTTTGAAGCCAAATTCCGGAACAAAGCAGTAGACTTCCATTTTTACGCCCATCTATCGGATCATAATTGGAATCCATTTTTCTGGCAACTTACTTTGTAAAATACACACGACAATAATTCTCTCGATTTCCATCGAAAAATTACAACATTATTGTTCAAATTCAAATATCAAAATGTGTGCTTTCTAAAACATTCAGGCCGCCTCTAAGAATTCCTTACCGTTCAAAACTTATGGTCGAAACGGTGAACGAAAGAGACATTTCAACACATTTTCAAAGCAATCAAATCTCGTGAACGACTTGCCACCAACGTATTTTTTACCCAAAACTTGATTCTGAGATGATTGTCCTCGTGATATAGGAAAAATATTTCCAGCCCAAATTGGGAATAAAACATTACACTTCCACTTTTACGCCCATCTATCGGATCATAATTGGCATCCATATTCCCGGTAACTCGCTGGGCCAAATACAAACAACTATAACTCTCACGATTTCCATCGAAAAAATACAAAATTTGAGTTCAAATTCAAGCTCTGGATGTGAACTTTATAAAACAGTGAGACCGCGTCTAAGAATTCCATACCGTTCGAAAGTTATTGTCGAAACGGTGACCGAAGGTCACTTTTCGACGCATATTGAATGCGATTACGGCTCGTTAATAACTATCCACTAACGTATTTTTTACACAAAATTTGATTTTGAGACGAGTGATCTCGCGATGTAGAAAAAATATTTTGAAGCCAAATTCCGGAACAAAGCAGTAGACTTCCATTTTTACGCCCATTTATCGGATCATAATTGGAATCCATTTTTCTGGCAACTTACTTTGTAAAATACACACGACAATAATTCTCTCGATTTCCATCGAAAAATTACAACATTATTGTTCAAATTCAAATATCAAAATGTGTGCTTTCTAAAACATTCAGGCCGCCTCTAAGAATTCGTTACCGTTCAAAACTTATGGTCGAAACGGTGAACGAAAGACACATTTCAACACATTTTCAAAGCAATCAAATCTCGTGAACGACTTGCCACCAACGTATTTTTTACCCAAAACTTGATTCTGAGATGATCGTCCTCGTGATATAGGAAAAATATTTCCAGCCCAAATTGGGAATAAAACATTACACTTCCACTTTTACGCCCATCTATCGGATCATAATTGGCATCCATATTCCCGGTAACTCGCTGGGCCAAATACAAACAACTATAACTCTCACGATTTCCATCGAAAAAATACAAAATTTGAGTTCAAATTCAAGCTCTGGATGTGAACTTTATAAAACAGTGAGACCGCGTCTAAGAATTCCATACCGTTCGAAAGTTATTGTCGAAACGGTGACCGAAGGTCACTTTTCGACGCATATTGAATGCGATTACGGCTCGTTAATAACTATCCACTAACGTATTTTTTACACAAAATTTGATTTTGAGACGAGTGATCTCGCGATGTAGAAAAAATATTTTGAAGCCAAATTCCGGAACAAAGCAGTAGACTTCCATTTTTACGCCCATCTATCGGATCATAATTGGAATCCATTTTTCTGGCAACTTACTTTGTAAAATACACACGACAATAATTCTCTCGATTTCCATCGAAAAATTACAACATTATTGTTCAAATTCAAATATCAAAATGTGTGCTTTCTAAAACATTCAGGCCGCCTCTAAGAATTCCTTACCGTTCAAAACTTATGGTCGAAACGGTGAACGAAAGAGACATTTCAACACATTTTCAAAGCAATCAAATCTCGTGAACGACTTGCCACCAACGTATTTTTTACCCAAAACTTGATTCTGAGATGATTGTCCTCGTGATATAGGAAAAATATTTCCAGCCCAAATTGGGAATAAAACATTACACTTCCACTTTTACGCCCATCTATCGGATCATAATTGGAATCCATATTCCCGGTAACTCGCTGGGCCAAATACAAACAACTATAACTCTCACGATTTCCATCGAAAAAATACAAAATTTGAGTTCAAATTCAAGCTCTGGATGTGAACTTTATAAAACAGTGAGACCGCGTCTAAGAATTCCATACCGTTCGAAAGTTATTGTCGAAACGGTGACCGAAGGTCACTTTTCGACGCATATTGAATGCGATTACGGCTCGTTAATAACTATCCACTAACGTATTTTTTACACAAAATTTGATTTTGAGACGAGTGATCTCGCGATGTAGAAAAAATATTTTGAAGCCAAATTCCGGAACAAAGCAGTAGACTTCCATTTTTACGCCCATTTATCGGATCATAATTGGAATCCATTTTTCTGGCAACTTACTTTGTAAAATACACACGACAATAATTCTCTCGATTTCCATCGAAAAATTACAACATTATTGTTCAAATTCAAATATCAAAATGTGTGCTTTCTAAAACATTCAGGCCGCCTCTAAGAATTCCTTACCGTTCAAAACTTATGGTCGAAACGGTGAACGAAAGACACATTTCAACACATTTTCAAAGCAATCAAATCTCGTGAACGACTTGCCACCAACGTATTTTTTACCCAAAACTTGATTCTGAGATGATCGTCCTCGTGATATAGGAAAAATATTTCCAGCCCAAATTGGGAATAAAACATTACACTTCCACTTTTACGCCCATCTATCGGATCATAATTGGCATCCATATTCCCGGTAACTCGCTGGGCCAAATACAAACAACTATAACTCTCACGATTTCCATCGAAAAAATACAAAATTTGAGTTCAAATTCAAGCTCTGGATGTGAACTTTATAAAACAGTGAGACCGCGTCTAAGAATTCCATACCGTTCGAAAGTTATTGTCGAAACGGTGACCGAAGGTCACTTTTCGACGCATATTGAATGCGATTACGGCTCGTTAATAACTATCCACTAACGTATTTTTTACACAAAATTTGATTTTGAGACGAGTGATCTCGCGATGTAGAAAAAATATTTTGAAGCCAAATTCCGGAACAAAGCAGTAGACTTCCATTTTTACGCCCATCTATCGGATCATAATTGGAATCCATTTTTCTGGCAACTTACTTTGTAAAATACACACGACAATAATTCTCTCGATTTCCATCGAAAAATTACAACATTATTGTTCAAATTCAAATATCAAAATGTGTGCTTTCTAAAACATTCAGGCCGCCTCTAAGAATTCCTTACCGTTCAAAACTTATGGTCGAAACGGTGAACGAAAGACACATTTCAACACATTTTCAAAGCAATCAAATCTCGTGAACGACTTGCCACCAACGTATTTTTTACCCAAAACTTGATTCTGAGATGATCGTCCTCGTGATATAGGAAAAATATTTCCAGCCCAAATTGGGAATAAAACATTACACTTCCACTTTTACGCCCATCTATCGGATCATAATTGGCATCCATATTCCCGGTAACTCGCTGGGCCAAATACAAACAACTATAACTCTCACGATTTCCATCGAAAAAATACAAAATTTGAGTTCAAATTCAAGCTCTGGATGTGAACTTTATAAAACAGTGAGACCGCGTCTAAGAATTCCATACCGTTCGAAAGTTATTGTCGAAACGGTGACCGAAGGTCACTTTTCGACGCATATTGAATGCGATTACGGCTCGTTAATAACTATCCACTAACGTATTTTTTACACAAAATTTGATTTTGAGACGAGTGATCTCGCGATGTAGAAAAAATATTTTGAAGCCAAATTCCGGAACAAAGCAGTAGACTTCCATTTTTACGCCCATCTATCGGATCATAATTGGAATCCATTTTTCTGGCAACTTACTTTGTAAAATACACACGACAATAATTCTCTCGATTTCCATCGAAAAATTACAACATTATTGTTCAAATTCAAATATCAAAATGTGTGCTTTCTAAAACATTCAGGCCGCCTCTAAGAATTCCTTACCGTTCAAAACTTATGGTCGAAACGGTGAACGAAAGAGACATTTCAACACATTTTCAAAGCAATCAAATCTCGTGAACGACTTGCCACCAACTTATTTTTTACCCAAAACTTGATTCTGAGATGATTGTCCTCGTGATATAGGAAAAATATTTCCAGCCCAAATTGGGAATAAAACATTACACTTCCACTTTTACGCCCATCTATCGGATCATAATTGGCATCCATATTCCCGGTAACTCGCTGGGCCAAATACAAACAACTATAACTCTCACGATTTCCATCGAAAAAATACAAAATTTGAGTTCAAATTCAAGCTCTGGATGTGAACTTTATAAAACAGTGAGACCGCGTCTAAGAATTCCATACCGTTCGAAAGTTATTGTCGAAACGGTGACCGAAGGTCACTTTTCGACGCATATTGAATGCGATTACGGCTCGTTAATAACTATCCACTAACGTATTTTTTACACAAAATTTGATTTTGAGACGAGTGATCTCGCGATGTAGAAAAAATATTTTGAAGCCAAATTCCGGAACAAAGCAGTAGACTTCCATTTTTACGCCCATCTATCGGATCATAATTGGAATCCATTTTTCTGGCAACTTACTTTGTAAAATACACACGACAATAATTCTCTCGATTTCCATCGAAAAATTACAACATTATTGTTCAAATTCAAATATCAAAATGTGTGCTTTCTAAAACATTCAGGCCGCCTCTAAGAATTCCTTACCGTTCAAAACTTATGGTCGAAACGGTGAACGAAAGACACATTTCAACACATTTTCAAAGCAATCAAATCTCGTGAACGACTTGCCACCAACGTATTTTTTACCCAAAACATGATTCTGAGATGATTGTCCTCGTGATATAGGAAAAATATTTCCAGCCCAAATTGGGAATAAAACATTACACTTCCACTTTTACGCCCATCTATCGGATCATAATTGGCATCCATATTCCCGGTAACTCGCTGGGCCAAATACAAACAACTATAACTCTCACGATTTCCATCGAAAAAATACAAAATTTGAGTTCAAATTCAAGCTCTGGATGTGAACTTTATAAAACAGTGAGACCGCGTCTAAGAATTCCATACCGTTCGAAAGTTATTGTCGAAACGGTGACCGAAGGTCACTTTTCGACGCATATTGAATGCGATTACGGCTCGTTAATAACTATCCACTAACGTATTTTTTACACAAAATTTGATTTTGAGACGAGTGATCTCGCGATGTAGAAAAAATATTTTGAAGCCAAATTCCGGAACAAAGCAGTAGACTTCCATTTTTACGCCCATCTATCGGATCATAATTGGAATCCATTTTTCTGGCAACTTACTTTGTAAAATACACACGACAATAATTCTCTCGATTTCCATCGAAAAATTACAACATTATTGTTCAAATTCAAATATCAAAATGTGTGCTTTCTAAAACATTCAGGCCGCCTCTAAGAATTCCTTACCGTTCAAAACTTATGGTCGAAACGGTGAACGAAAGAGACATTTCAACACATTTTCAAAGCAATCAAATCTCGTGAACGACTTGCCACCAACTTATTTTTTACCCAAAACTTGATTCTGAGATGATTGTCCTCGTGATATAGGAAAAATATTTCCAGCCCAAATTGGGAATAAAACATTACACTTCCACTTTTACGCCCATCTATCGGATCATAATTGGCATCCATATTCCCGGTAACTCGCTGGGCCAAATACAAACAACTATAACTCTCACGATTTCCATCGAAAAAATACAAAATTTGAGTTCAAATTCAAGCTCTGGATGTGAACTTTATAAAACAGTCAGACCGTGTCTAAGAATTCCATACCGTTCGAAAGTTATTGTCGAAACGGTGACCGAAGGTCACTTTTCGACGCATATTGAATGCGATTACGGCTCGTTAATAACTATCCACTAACGTATTTTTTACACAAAATTTGATTTTGAGACGAGTGATCTCGCGATGTAGAAAAAATATTTTGAAGCCAAATTCCGGAACAAAGCAGTAGACTTCCATTTTTACGCCCATCTATCGGATCATAATTGGAATCCATTTTTCTGGCAACTTACTTTGTAAAATACACACGACAATAATTCTCTCGATTTCCATCGAAAAATTACAACATTATTGTTCAAATTCAAATATCAAAATGTGTGCTTTCTAAAACATTCAGGCCGCCTCTAAGAATTCCTTACCGTTCAAAACTTATGGTCGAAACGGTGAACGAAAGACACATTTCAACACATTTTCAAAGCAATCAAATCTCGTGAACGACTTGCCACCAACGTATTTTTTACCCAAAACATGATTCTGAGATGATTGTCCTCGTGATATAGGAAAAATATTTCCAGCCCAAATTGGGAATAAAACATTACACTTCCACTTTTACGCCCATCTATCGGATCATAATTGGCATCCATATTCCCGGTAACTCGCTGGGCCAAATACAAACAACTGTAACTCTCACGATTTCCATCGAAAAAATACAAAATTTGAGTTCAAATTCAAGCTCTGGATGTGAACTTTATAAAACAGTGAGACCGCGTCTAAGAATTCCATACCGTTCGAAAGTTATTGTCGAAACGGTGACCGAAGGTCACTTTTCGACGCATATTGAATGCGATTACGGCTCGTTAATAACTATCCACTAACGTATTTTTTACACAAAATTTGATTTTGAGACGAGTGATCTCGCGATGTAGAAAAAATATTTTGAAGCCAAATTCCGGAACAAAGCAGTAGACTTCCATTTTTACGCCCATCTATCGGATCATAATTGGAATCCATTTTTCTGGCAACTTACTTTGTAAAATACACACGACAATAATTCTCTCGATTTCCATCGAAAAATTACAACATTATTGTTCAAATTCAAATATCAAAATGTGTGCTTTCTAAAACATTCAGGCCGCCTCTAAGAATTCCTTACCGTTCAAAACTTATGGTCGAAACGGTGAACGAAAGAGACATTTCAACACATTTTCAAAGCAATCAAATCTCGTGAACGACTTGCCACCAACTTATTTTTTACCCAAAACTTGATTCTGAGATGATTGTCCTCGTGATATAGGAAAAATATTTCCAGCCCAAATTGGGAATAAAACATTACACTTCCACTTTTACGCCCATCTATCGGATCATAATTGGCATCCATATTCCCGGTAACTCGCTGGGCCAAATACAAACAACTATAACTCTCACGATTTCCATCGAAAAAATACAAAATTTGAGTTCAAATTCAAGCTCTGGATGTGAACTTTATAAAACAGTGAGACCGCGTCTAAGAATTCCATACCGTTCGAAAGTTATTGTCGAAACGGTGACCGAAGGTCACTTTTCGACGCATATTGAATGCGATTACGGCTCGTTAATAACTATCCACTAACGTATTTTTTACACAAAATTTGATTTTGAGACGAGTGATCTCGCGATGTAGAAAAAATATTTTGAAGCCAAATTCCGGAACAAAGCAGTAGACTTCCATTTTTACGCCCATCTATCGGTTCATAATTGGAATCCATTTTTCTGGCAACTTACTTTGTAAAATACACACGACAATAATTCTCTCGATTTCCATCGAAAAATTACAACATTATTGTTCAAATTCAAATATCAAAATGTGTGCTTTCTAAAACATTCAGGCCGCCTCTAAGAATTCCTTACCGTTCAAAACTTATGGTCGAAACGGTGAACGAAAGACACATTTCAACACATTTTCAAAGCAATCAAATCTCGTGAACGACTTGCCACCAACGTATTTTTTACCCAAAACATGATTCTGAGATGATTGTCCTCGTGATATAGGAAAAATATTTCCAGCCCAAATTGGGAATAAAACATTACACTTCCACTTTTACGCCCATCTATCGGATCATAATTGGCATCCATATTCCCGGTAACTCGCTGGGCCAAATACAAACAACTATAACTCTCACGATTTCCATCGAAAAAATACAAAATTTGAGTTCAAATTCAAGCTCTGGATGTGAACTTTATAAAACAGTGAGACCGCGTCTAAGAATTCCATACCGTTCGAAAGTTATTGTCGAAACGGTGACCGAAGGTCACTTTTCGACGCATATTGAATGCGATTACGGCTCGTTAATAACTATCCACTAACGTATTTTTTACACAAAATTTGATTTTGAGACGAGTGATCTCGCGATGTAGAAAAAATATTTTGAAGCCAAATTCCGGAACAAAGCAGTAGACTTCCATTTTTACGCCCATCTATCGGATCATAATTGGAATCCATTTTTCTGGCAACTTACTTTGTAAAATACACACGACAATAATTCTCTCGATTTCCATCGAAAAATTACAACATTATTGTTCAAATTCAAATATCAAAATGTGTGCTTTCTAAAACATTCAGGCCGCCTCTAAGAATTCCTTACCGTTCAAAACTTATGGTCGAAACGGTGAACGAAAGAGACATTTCAACACATTTTCAAAGCAATCAAATCTCGTGAACGACTTGCCACCAACTTATTTTTTACCCAAAACTTGATTCTGAGATGATTGTCCTCGTGATATAGGAAAAATATTTCCAGCCCAAATTGGGAATAAAACATTACACTTCCACTTTTACGCCCATCTATCGGATCATAATTGGCATCCATATTCCCGGTAACTCGCTGGGCCAAATACAAACAACTATAACTCTCACGATTTCCATCGAAAAAATACAAAATTTGAGTTCAAATTCAAGCTCTGGATGTGAACTTTATAAAACAGTCAGACCGTGTCTAAGAATTCCATACCGTTCGAAAGTCATTGTCGAAACGGTGACCGAAAGTCACTTTTCGACGCATGTTGAATGCGATTACGGCTCGTTAATAACTATCCACTAACGTATTTTTTACAAAAAATTTGATTTTGAGATGAGTGATCTCGCGATGTAGAAAAAATATTTTGAAGCCAAATTCCGGAACAAAGCAGTAGACTTCCATTTTTACGCCCATCTATCGGATCATAATTGGAATCCATTTTTCTGGCAACTTACTTTGTAAAATACACACGACAATAATTCTCTCGATTTCCATCGAAAAATTACAACATTATTGTTCAAATTCAAATATCAAAATGTGTGCTTTCTAAAACATTCAGGCCGCCTCTAAGAATTCCTTACCGTTCAAAACTTATGGTCGAAACGGTGAACGAAAGACACATTTCAACACATTTTCAAAGCAATCAAATCTCGTGAACGACTTGCCACCAACGTATTTTTTACCCAAAACATGATTCTGAGATGATTGTCCTCGTGATATAGGAAAAATATTTCCAGCCCAAATTGGGAATAAAACATTACACTTCCACTTTTACGCCCATCTATCGGATCATAATTGGCATCCATATTCCCGGTAACTCGCTGGGCCAAATACAAACAACTATAACTCTCACGATTTCCATCGAAAAAATACAAAATTTGAGTTCAAATTCAAGCTCTGGATGTGAACTTTATAAAACAGTGAGACCGTGTCTAAGAATTCCATACCGTTCGAAAGTTATTGTCGAAACGGTGACCGAAGGTCACTTTTCGACGCATATTGAATGCGATTACGGCTCGTTAATAACTATCCACTAACGTATTTTTTACACAAAATTTGATTTTGAGACGACTGATCTCGCGATGTAGAAAAAATATTTTGAAGCCAAATTCCGGAACAAAGCAGTAGACTTCCATTTTTACGCCCATCTATCGGATCATAATTGGAATCCATTTTTCTGGCAACTTACTTTGTAAAATACACACGACAATAATTCTCTCGATTTCCATCGAAAAATTACAACATTATTGTTCAAATTCAAATATCAAAATGTGTGCTTTCTAAAACATTCAGGCCGCCTCTAAGAATTCCTTACCTTTCAAAACTTATGGTCGAAACGGTGAACGAAAGAGACATTTCAACACATTTTCAAAGCAATCAAATCTCGTGAACGACTTGCCACCAACTTATTTTTTACCCAAAACTTGATTCTGAGATGATTGTCCTCGTGATATAGGAAAAATATTTCCAGCCCAAATTGGGAATAAAACATTACACTTCCACTTTTACGCCCATCTATCGGATCATAATTGGCATCCATATTCCCGGTAACTCGCTGGGCCAAATACAAACAACTGTAACTCTCACGATTTCCATCGAAAAAATACAAAATTTGAGTTCAAATTCAAGCTCTGGATGTGAACTTTATAAAACAGTGAGACCGCGTCTAAGAATTCCATACCGTTCGAAAGTTATTGTCGAAACGGTGACCGAAGGTCACTTTTCGACGCATATTGAATGCGATTACGGCTCGTTAATAACTATCCACTAACGTATTTTTTACACAAAATTTGATTTTGAGACGAGTGATCTCGCGATGTAGAAAAAATATTTTGAAGCCAAATTCCGGAACAAAGCAGTAGACTTCCATTTTTACGCCCATCTATCGGATCATAATTGGAATCCATTTTTCTGGCAACTTACTTTGTAAAATACACACGACAATAATTCTCTCGATTTCCATCGAAAAATTACAACATTATTGTTCAAATTCAAATATCAAAATGTGTGCTTTCTAAAACATTCAGGCCGCCTCTAAGAATTCCTTACCGTTCAAAACTTATGGTCGAAACGGTGAACGAAAGACACATTTCAACACATTTTCAAAGCAATCAAATCTCGTGAACGACTTGCCACCAACGTATTTTTTACCCAAAACTTGATTCTGAGATGATTGTCCTCGTGATATAGGAAAAATATTTCCAGCCCAAATTGGGAATAAAACATTACACTTCCACTTTTACGCCCATCTATCGGATCATAATTGGCATCCATATTCCCGGTAACTCGCTGGGCCAAATACAAACAACTATAACTCTCACGATTTCCATCGAAAAAATACAAAATTTGAGTTCAAATTCAAGCTCTGGATGTGAACTTTATAAAACAGTGAGACCGCGTCTAAGAATTCCATACCGTTCGAAAGTTATTGTCGAAACGGTGACCGAAGGTCACTTTTCGACGCATATTGAATGCGATTACGGCTCGTTAATAACTATCCACTAACGTATTTTTTACACAAAATTTGATTTTGAGACGAGTGATCTCGCGATGTAGAAAAAATATTTTGAAGCCAAATTCCGGAACAAAGCAGTAGACTTCCATTTTTACGCCCATCTATCGGATCATAATTGGAATCCATTTTTCTGGCAACTTACTTTGTAAAATACACACGACAATAATTCTCTCGATTTCCATCGAAAAATTACAACATTATTGTTCAAATTCAAATATCAAAATGTGTGCTTTCTAAAACATTCAGGCCGCCTCTAAGAATTCCTTACCGTTCAAAACTTATGGTCGAAACGGTGAACGAAAGACACATTTCAACACATTTTCAAAGCAATCAAATCTCGTGAACGACTTGCCACCAACGTATTTTTTACCCAAAACATGATTCTGAGATGATTGTCCTCGTGATATAGGAAAAATATTTCCAGCCCAAATTGGGAATAAAACATTACACTTCCACTTTTACGCCCATCTATCGGATCATAATTGGCATCCATATTCCCGGTAACTCGCTGGGCCAAATACAAACAACTATAACTCTCACGATTTCCATCGAAAAAATACAAAATTTGAGTTCAAATTCAAGCTCTGGATGTGAACTTTATAAAACAGTGAGACCGCGTCTAAGAATTCCATACCGTTCGAAAGTTATTGTCGAAACGGTGACCGAAGGTCACTTTTCGACGCATATTGAATGCGATTACGGCTCGTTAATAACTATCCACTAACGTATTTTTTACACAAAATTTGATTTTGAGACGACTGATCTCGCGATGTAGAAAAAATATTTTGAAGCCAAATTCCGGAACAAAGCAGTAGACTTCCATTTTTACGCCCATCTATCGGATCATAATTGGAATCCATTTTTCTGGCAACTTACTTTGTAAAATACACACGACAATAATTCTCTCGATTTCCATCGAAAAATTACAACATTATTGTTCAAATTCAAATATCAAAATGTGTGCTTTCTAAAACATTCAGGCCGCCTCTAAGAATTCCTTACCGCTCAAAACTTATGGTCGAAACGGTGAACGAAAGACACATTTCAACACATTTTCAAAGCAATCAAATCTCGTGAACGACTTGCCACCAACGTATTTTTTACCCAAAACTTGATTCTGAGATGATTGTCCTCGTGATATAGGAAAAATATTTCCAGCCCAAATTGGGAATAAAACATTACACTTCCACTTTTACGCCCATCTATCGGATCATAATTGGCATCCATATTCCCGGTAACTCGCTGGGCCAAATACAAACAACTATAACTCTCACGATTTCCATCGAAAAAATACAAAATTTGAGTTCAAATTCAAGCTCTGGATGTGAACTTTATAAAACAGTGAGACCGCGTCTAAGAATTCCATACCGTTCGAAAGTTATTGTCGAAACGGTGACCGAAGGTCACTTTTCGACGCATATTGAATGCGATTACGGCTCGTTAATAACTATCCACTAACGTATTTTTTACACAAAATTTGATTTTGAGACGAGTGATCTCGCGATGTAGAAAAAATATTTTGAAGCCAAATTCCTCAACAAAGCAGTAGACTTCCATTTTTACGCCCATCTATCGGATCATAATTGGAATCCATTTTTCTGGCAACTTACTTTGTAAAATACACACGACAATAATTCTCTCGATTTCCATCGAAAAATTACAACATTATTGTTCAAATTCAAATATCAAAATGTGTGCTTTCTAAAACATTCAGGCCGCCTCTAAGAATTCCTTACCGTTCAAAACTTATGGTCGAAACGGTGAACGAAAGAGACATTTCAACACATTTTCAAAGCAATCAAATCTCGTGAACGACTTGCCACCAACTTATTTTTTACCCAAAACTTGATTCTGAGATGATTGTCCTCGTGATATAGGAAAAATATTTCCAGCCCAAATTGGGAATAAAACATTACACTTCCACTTTTACGCCCATCTATCGGATCATAATTGGCATCCATATTCCCGGTAACTCGCTGGGCCAAATACAAACAACTATAACTCTCACGATTTCCATCGAAAAAATACAAAATTTGAGTTCAAATTCAAGCTCTGGATGTGAACTTTATAAAACAGTGAGACCGCGTCTAAGAATTCCATACCGTTCGAAAGTTATTGTCGAAACGGTGACCGAAGGTCACTTTTCGACGCATATTGAATGCGATTACGGCTCGTTAATAACTATCCACTAACGTATTTTTTACACAAAATTTGATTTTGAGACGAGTGATCTCGCGATGTAGAAAAAATATTTTGAAGCCAAATTCCGGAACAAAGCAGTAGACTTCCATTTTTACGCCCATCTATCGGATCATAATTGGAATCCATTTTTCTGGCAACTTACTTTGTAAAATACACACGACAATAATTCTCTCGATTTCCATCGAAAAATTACAACATTATTGTTCAAATTCAAATATCAAAATGTGTGCTTTCTAAAACATTCAGGCCGCCTCTAAGAATTCCTTACCGTTCAAAACTTATGGTCGAAACGGTGAACGAAAGACACATTTCAACACATTTTCAAAGCAATCAAATCTCGTGAACGACTTGCCACCAACGTATTTTTTACCCAAAACTTGATTCTGAGATGATTGTCC
Organism: Quercus robur; assembly: GCF_932294415.1. Classification (NCBI taxonomy): domain Eukaryota; kingdom Viridiplantae; phylum Streptophyta; class Magnoliopsida; order Fagales; family Fagaceae; genus Quercus; species Quercus robur. The sequence goes on along the minus strand of NW_026088400.1, from coordinate 262,395 downwards.
TCGTGATATAGGAAAAATATTTCCAGCCCAAATTGGGAATAAAACATTACACTTCCACTTTTACGCCCATCTATCGGATCATAATTGGCATCCATATTCCCGGTAACTCGCTGGGCCAAATACAAACAACTATAACTCTCACGATTTCCATCGAAAAAATACAAAATTTGAGTTCAAATTCAAGCTCTGGATGTGAACTTTATAAAACAGTGAGACCGCGTCTAAGAATTCCATACCGTTCGAAAGTTATTGTCGAAACGGTGACCGAAGGTCACTTTTCGACGCATATTGAATGCGATTACGGCTCGTTAATAACTATCCACTAACGTATTTTTTACACAAAATTTGATTTTGAGACGAGTGATCTCGCGATGTAGAAAAAATATTTTGAAGCCAAATTCCGGAACAAAGCAGTAGACTTCCATTTTTACGCCCATCTATCGGATCATAATTGGAATCCATTTTTCTGGCAACTTACTTTGTAAAATACACACGACAATAATTCTCTCGATTTCCATCGAAAAATTACAACATTATTGTTCAAATTCAAATATCAAAATGTGTGCTTTCTAAAACATTCAGGCCGCCTCTAAGAATTCCTTACCGCTCAAAACTTATGGTCGAAACGGTGAACGAAAGACACATTTCAACACATTTTCAAAGCAATCAAATCTCGTGAACGACTTGCCACCAACGTATTTTTTACCCAAAACTTGATTCTGAGATGATTGTCCTCGTGATATAGGAAAAATATTTCCAGCCCAAATTGGGAATAAAACATTACACTTCCACTTTTACGCCCATCTATCGGATCATAATTGGCATCCATATTCCCGGTAACTCGCTGGGCCAAATACAAACAACTATAACTCTCACGATTTCCATCGAAAAAATACAAAATTTGAGTTCAAATTCAAGCTCTGGATGTGAACTTTATAAAACAGTGAGACCGCGTCTAAGAATTCCATACCGTTCGAAAGTTATTGTCGAAACGGTGACCGAAGGTCACTTTTCGACGCATATTGAATGCGATTACGGCTCGTTAATAACTATCCACTAACGTATTTTTTACACAAAATTTGATTTTGAGACGAGTGATCTCGCGATGTAGAAAAAATATTTTGAAGCCAAATTCCTCAACAAAGCAGTAGACTTCCATTTTTACGCCCATCTATCGGATCATAATTGGAATCCATTTTTCTGGCAACTTACTTTGTAAAATACACACGACAATAATTCTCTCGATTTCCATCGAAAAATTACAACATTATTGTTCAAATTCAAATATCAAAATGTGTGCTTTCTAAAACATTCAGGCCGCCTCTAAGAATTCCTTACCGTTCAAAACTTATGGTCGAAACGGTGAACGAAAGAGACATTTCAACACATTTTCAAAGCAATCAAATCTCGTGAACGACTTGCCACCAACTTATTTTTTACCCAAAACTTGATTCTGAGATGATTGTCCTCGTGATATAGGAAAAATATTTCCAGCCCAAATTGGGAATAAAACATTACACTTCCACTTTTACGCCCATCTATCGGATCATAATTGGCATCCATATTCCCGGTAACTCGCTGGGCCAAATACAAACAACTATAACTCTCACGATTTCCATCGAAAAAATACAAAATTTGAGTTCAAATTCAAGCTCTGGATGTGAACTTTATAAAACAGTGAGACCGCGTCTAAGAATTCCATACCGTTCGAAAGTTATTGTCGAAACGGTGACCGAAGGTCACTTTTCGACGCATATTGAATGCGATTACGGCTCGTTAATAACTATCCACTAACGTATTTTTTACACAAAATTTGATTTTGAGACGAGTGATCTCGCGATGTAGAAAAAATATTTTGAAGCCAAATTCCGGAACAAAGCAGTAGACTTCCATTTTTACGCCCATCTATCGGATCATAATTGGAATCCATTTTTCTGGCAACTTACTTTGTAAAATACACACGACAATAATTCTCTCGATTTCCATCGAAAAATTACAACATTATTGTTCAAATTCAAATATCAAAATGTGTGCTTTCTAAAACATTCAGGCCGCCTCTAAGAATTCCTTACCGTTCAAAACTTATGGTCGAAACGGTGAACGAAAGACACATTTCAACACATTTTCAAAGCAATCAAATCTCGTGAACGACTTGCCACCAACGTATTTTTTACCCAAAACTTGATTCTGAGATGATTGTCCTCGTGATATAGGAAAAATATTTCCAGCCCAAATTGGGAATAAAACATTACACTTCCACTTTTACGCCCATCTATCGGATCATAATTGGCATCCATATTCCCGGTAACTCGCTGGGCCAAATACAAACAACTATAACTCTCACGATTTCCATCGAAAAAATACAAAATTTGAGTTCAAATTCAAGCTCTGGATGTGAACTTTATAAAACAGTGAGACCGCGTCTAAGAATTCCATACCGTTCGAAAGTTATTGTCGAAACGGTGACCGAAGGTCACTTTTCGACGCATATTGAATGCGATTACGGCTCGTTAATAACTATCCACTAACGTATTTTTTACACAAAATTTGATTTTGAGACGAGTGATCTCGCGATGTAGAAAAAATATTTTGAAGCCAAATTCCGGAACAAAGCAGTAGACTTCCATTTTTACGCCCATCTATCGGATCATAATTGGAATCCATTTTTCTGGCAACTTACTTTGTAAAATACACACGACAATAATTCTCTCGATTTCCATCGAAAAATTACAACATTATTGTTCAAATTCAAATATCAAAATGTGTGCTTTCTAAAACATTCAGGCCGCCTCTAAGAATTCCTTACCGCTCAAAACTTATGGTCGAAACGGTGAACGAAAGACACATTTCAACACATTTTCAAAGCAATCAAATCTCGTGAACGACTTGCCACCAACGTATTTTTTACCCAAAACTTGATTCTGAGATGATTGTCCTCGTGATATAGGAAAAATATTTCCAGCCCAAATTGGGAATAAAACATTACACTTCCACTTTTACGCCCATCTATCGGATCATAATTGGCATCCATATTCCCGGTAACTCGCTGGGCCAAATACAAACAACTATAACTCTCACGATTTCCATCGAAAAAATACAAAATTTGAGTTCAAATTCAAGCTCTGGATGTGAACTTTATAAAACAGTGAGACCGCGTCTAAGAATTCCATACCGTTCGAAAGTTATTGTCGAAACGGTGACCGAAGGTCACTTTTCGACGCATATTGAATGCGATTACGGCTCGTTAATAACTATCCACTAACGTATTTTTTACACAAAATTTGATTTTGAGACGAGTGATCTCGCGATGTAGAAAAAATATTTTGAAGCCAAATTCCTCAACAAAGCAGTAGACTTCCATTTTTACGCCCATCTATCGGATCATAATTGGAATCCATTTTTCTGGCAACTTACTTTGTAAAATACACACGACAATAATTCTCTCGATTTCCATCGAAAAATTACAACATTATTGTTCAAATTCAAATATCAAAATGTGTGCTTTCTAAAACATTCAGGCCGCCTCTAAGAATTCCTTACCGTTCAAAACTTATGGTCGAAACGGTGAACGAAAGACACATTTCAACACATTTTCAAAGCAATCAAATCTCGTGAACGACTTGCCACCAACGTATTTTTTACCCAAAACTTGATTCTGAGATGATTGTCCTCGTGATATAGGAAAAATATTTCCAGCCCAAATTGGGAATAAAACATTACACTTCCACTTTTACGCCCATCTATCGGATCATAATTGGCATCCATATTCCCGGTAACTCGCTGGGCCAAATACAAACAACTATAACTCTCACGATTTCCATCGAAAAAATACAAAATTTGAGTTCAAATTCAAGCTCTGGATGTGAACTTTATAAAACAGTGAGACCGCGTCTAAGAATTCCATACCGTTCGAAAGTTATTGTCGAAACGGTGACCGAAGGTCACTTTTCGACGCATATTGAATGCGATTACGGCTCGTTAATAACTATCCACTAACGTATTTTTTACACAAAATTTGATTTTGAGACGAGTGATCTCGCGATGTAGAAAAAATATTTTGAAGCCAAATTCCGGAACAAAGCAGTAGACTTCCATTTTTACGCCCATCTATCGGATCATAATTGGAATCCATTTTTCTGGCAACTTACTTTGTAAAATACACACGACAATAATTCTCTCGATTTCCATCGAAAAATTACAACATTATTGTTCAAATTCAAATATCAAAATGTGTGCTTTATAAAACATTCAGGCCGCCTCTAAGAATTCCTTACCGCTCAAAACTTATGGTCGAAACGGTGAACGAAAGTCACATTTCAACACATTTTCAAAGCGATCAAAGCACGTGAACGACTTGCCACCAACGTATTTTTTACCCAAAACTTGATTCTGAGATGATTGTCCTCGTGATATAGGAAAAATATTTCCAGCCCAAATTGGGAATAAAACATTACACTTCCACTTTTACGCCCATCTATCGGATCATAATTGGCATCCATATTCCCGGTAACTCGCTGGGCCAAATACAAACAACTATAACTCTCACGATTTCCATCGAAAAAATACAAAATTTGAGTTCAAATTCAAGCTCTGGATGTGAACTTTATAAAACAGTGAGACCGCGTCTAAGAATTCCATACCGTTCGAAAGTTATTGTCGAAACGGTGACCGAAGGTCACTTTTCGACGCATATTGAATGCGATTACGGCTCGTTAATAACTATCCACTAACGTATTTTTTACACAAAATTTGATTTTGAGACGAGTGATCTCGCGATGTAGAAAAAATATTTTGAAGCCAAATTCCTCAACAAAGCAGTAGACTTCCATTTTTACGCCCATCTATCGGATCATAATTGGAATCCATTTTTCTGGCAACTTACTTTGTAAAATACACACGACAATAATTCTCTCGATTTCCATCGAAAAATTACAACATTATTGTTCAAATTCAAATATCAAAATGTGTGCTTTCTAAAACATTCAGGCCGCCTCTAAGAATTCCTTACCGTTCAAAACTTATGGTCGAAACGGTGAACGAAAGAGACATTTCAACACATTTTCAAAGCAATCAAATCTCGTGAACGACTTGCCACCAACTTATTTTTTACCCAAAACTTGATTCTGAGATGATTGTCCTCGTGATATAGGAAAAATATTTCCAGCCCAAATTGGGAATAAAACATTACACTTCCACTTTTACGCCCATCTATCGGATCATAATTGGCATCCATATTCCCGGTAACTCGCTGGGCCAAATACAAACAACTATAACTCTCACGATTTCCATCGAAAAAATACAAAATTTGAGTTCAAATTCAAGCTCTGGATGTGAACTTTATAAAACAGTGAGACCGCGTCTAAGAATTCCATACCGTTCGAAAGTTATTGTCGAAACGGTGACCGAAGGTCACTTTTCGACGCATATTGAATGCGATTACGGCTCGTTAATAACTATCCACTAACGTATTTTTTACACAAAATTTGATTTTGAGACGAGTGATCTCGCGATGTAGAAAAAATATTTTGAAGCCAAATTCCGGAACAAAGCAGTAGACTTCCATTTTTACGCCCATCTATCGGATCATAATTGGAATCCATTTTTCTGGCAACTTACTTTGTAAAATACACACGACAATAATTCTCTCGATTTCCATCGAAAAATTACAACATTATTGTTCAAATTCAAATATCAAAATGTGTGCTTTCTAAAACATTCAGGCCGCCTCTAAGAATTCCTTACCGTTCAAAACTTATGGTCGAAACGGTGAACGAAAGACACATTTCAACACATTTTCAAAGCAATCAAATCTCGTGAACGACTTGCCACCAACGTATTTTTTACCCAAAACTTGATTCTGAGATGATTGTCCTCGTGATATAGGAAAAATATTTCCAGCCCAAATTGGGAATAAAACATTACACTTCCACTTTTACGCCCATCTATCGGATCATAATTGGCATCCATATTCCCGGTAACTCGCTGGGCCAAATACAAACAACTATAACTCTCACGATTTCCATCGAAAAAATACAAAATTTGAGTTCAAATTCAAGCTCTGGATGTGAACTTTATAAAACAGTGAGACCGCGTCTAAGAATTCCATACCGTTCGAAAGTTATTGTCGAAACGGTGACCGAAGGTCACTTTTCGACGCATATTGAATGCGATTACGGCTCGTTAATAACTATCCACTAACGTATTTTTTACACAAAATTTGATTTTGAGACGAGTGATCTCGCGATGTAGAAAAAATATTTTGAAGCCAAATTCCGGAACAAAGCAGTAGACTTCCATTTTTACGCCCATCTATCGGATCATAATTGGAATCCATTTTTCTGGCAACTTACTTTGTAAAATACACACGACAATAATTCTCTCGATTTCCATCGAAAAATTACAACATTATTGTTCAAATTCAAATATCAAAATGTGTGCTTTCTAAAACATTCAGGCCGCCTCTAAGAATTCCTTACCGTTCAAAACTTATGGTCGAAACGGTGAACGAAAGACACATTTCAACACATTTTCAAAGCAATCAAATCTCGTGAACGACTTGCCACCAACGTATTTTTTACCCAAAACTTGATTCTGAGATGATTGTCCTCGTGATATAGGAAAAATATTTCCAGCCCAAATTGGGAATAAAACATTACACTTCCACTTTTACGCCCATCTATCGGATCATAATTGGCATCCATATTCCCGGTAACTCGCTGGGCCAAATACAAACAACTATAACTCTCACGATTTCCATCGAAAAAATACAAAATTTGAGTTCAAATTCAAGCTCTGGATGTGAACTTTATAAAACAGTAAGACCGCGTCTAAGAATTCCATACCGTTCGAAAGTTATTGTCGAAACGGTGACCGAAGGTCACTTTTCGACGCATATTGAATGCGATTACGGCTCGTTAATAACTATCCACTAACGTATTTTTTACACAAAATTTGATTTTGAGACGAGTGATCTCGCGATGTAGAAAAAATATTTTGAAGCCAAATTCCGGAACAAAGCAGTAGACTTCCATTTTTACGCCCATCTATCGGATCATAATTGGAATCCATTTTTCTGGCAACTTACTTTGTAAAATACACACGACAATAATTCTCTCGATTTCCATCGAAAAATTACAACATTATTGTTCAAATTCAAATATCAAAATGTGTGCTTTCTAAAACATTCAGGCCGCCTCTAAGAATTCCTTACCGTTCAAAACTTATGGTCGAAACGGTGAACGAAAGACACATTTCAACACATTTTCAAAGCAATCAAATCTCGTGAACGACTTGCCACCAACGTATTTTTTACCCAAAACATGATTCTGAGATGATTGTCCTCGTGATATAGGAAAAATATTTCCAGCCCAAATTGGGAATAAAACATTACACTTCCACTTTTACGCCCATCTATCGGATCATAATTGGCATCCATATTCCCGGTAACTCGCTGGGCCAAATACAAACAACTATAACTCTCACGATTTCCATCGAAAAAATACAAAATTTGAGTTCAAATTCAAGCTCTGGATGTGAACTTTATAAAACAGTGAGACCGCGTCTAAGAATTCCATACCGTTCGAAAGTTATTGTCGAAACGGTGACCGAAGGTCACTTTTCGACGCATATTGAATGCGATTACGGCTCGTTAATAACTATCCACTAACGTATTTTTTACACAAAATTTGATTTTGAGACGACTGATCTCGCGATGTAGAAAAAATATTTTGAAGCCAAATTCCGGAACAAAGCAGTAGACTTCCATTTTTACGCCCATCTATCGGATCATAATTGGAATCCATTTTTCTGGCAACTTACTTTGTAAAATACACACGACAATAATTCTCTCGATTTCCATCGAAAAATTACAACATTATTGTTCAAATTCAAATATCAAAATGTGTGCTTTCTAAAACATTCAGGCCGCCTCTAAGAATTCCTTACCGCTCAAAACTTATGGTCGAAACGGTGAACGAAAGACACATTTCAACACATTTTCAAAGCAATCAAATCTCGTGAACGACTTGCCACCAACGTATTTTTTACCCAAAACTTGATTCTGAGATGATTGTCCTCGTGATATAGGAAAAATATTTCCAGCCCAAATTGGGAATAAAACATTACACTTCCACTTTTACGCCCATCTATCGGATCATAATTGGCATCCATATTCCCGGTAACTCGCTGGGCCAAATACAAACAACTATAACTCTCACGATTTCCATCGAAAAAATACAAAATTTGAGTTCAAATTCAAGCTCTGGATGTGAACTTTATAAAACAGTGAGACCGCGTCTAAGAATTCCATACCGTTCGAAAGTTATTGTCGAAACGGTGACCGAAGGTCACTTTTCGACGCATATTGAATGCGATTACGGCTCGTTAATAACTATCCACTAACGTATTTTTTACACAAAATTTGATTTTGAGACGAGTGATCTCGCGATGTAGAAAAAATATTTTGAAGCCAAATTCCGGAACAAAGCAGTAGACTTCCATTTTTACGCCCATCTATCGGATCATAATTGGAATCCATTTTTCTAGCAACTTACTTTGTAAAATACACACGACAATAATTCTCTCGATTTCCATCGAAAAATTACAACATTATTGTTCAAATTCAAATATCAAAATGTGTGCTTTCTAAAACATTCAGGCCGCCTCTAAGAATTCCTTACCGTTCAAAACTTATGGTCGAAACGGTGAACGAAAGAGACATTTCAACACATTTTCAAAGCAATCAAATCTCGTGAACGACTTGCCACCAACTTATTTTTTACCCAAAACTTGATTCTGAGATGATTGTCCTCGTGATATAGGAAAAATATTTCCAGCCCAAATTGGGAATAAAACATTACACTTCCACTTTTACGCCCATCTATCGGATCATAATTGGCATCCATATTCCCGGTAACTCGCTGGGCCAAATACAAACAACTATAACTCTCACGATTTCCATCGAAAAAATACAAAATTTGAGTTCAAATTCAAGCTCTGGATGTGAACTTTATAAAACAGTGAGACCGCGTCTAAGAATTCCATACCGTTCGAAAGTTATTGTCGAAACGGTGACCGAAGGTCACTTTTCGACGCATATTGAATGCGATTACGGCTCGTTAATAACTATCCACTAACGTATTTTTTACACAAAATTTGATTTTGAGACGACTGATCTCGCGATGTAGAAAAAATATTTTGAAGCCAAATTCCGGAACAAAGCAGTAGACTTCCATTTTTACGCCCATCTATCGGATCATAATTGGAATCCATTTTTCTGGCAACTTACTTTGTAAAATACACACGACAATAATTCTCTCGATTTCCATCGAAAAATTACAACATTATTGTTCAAATTCAAATATCAAAATGTGTGCTTTCTAAAACATTCAGGCCGCCTCTAAGAATTCCTTACCGCTCAAAACTTATGGTCGAAACGGTGAACGAAAGTCACATTTCAACACATTTTCAAAGCGATCAAAGCACGTGAACGACTTGCCACCAACGTATTTTTTACCCAAAACTTGATTCTGAGATGATTGTCCTCGTGATATAGGAAAAATATTTCCAGCCCAAATTGGGAATAAAACATTACACTTCCACTTTTACGCCCATCTATCGGATCATAATTGGCATCCATATTCCCGGTAACTCGCTGGGCCAAATACAAACAACTATAACTCTCACGATTTCCATCGAAAAAATACAAAATTTGAGTTCAAATTCAAGCTCTGGATGTGAACTTTATAAAACAGTGAGACCGCGTCTAAGAATTCCATACCGTTCGAAAGTTATTGTCGAAACGGTGACCGAAGGTCACTTTTCGACGCATATTGAATGCGATTACGGCTCGTTAATAACTATCCACTAACGTATTTTTTACACAAAATTTGATTTTGAGACGAGTGATCTCGCGATGTAGAAAAAATATTTTGAAGCCAAATTCCTCAACAAAGCAGTAGACTTCCATTTTTACGCCCATCTATCGGATCATAATTGGAATCCATTTTTCTGGCAACTTACTTTGTAAAATACACACGACAATAATTCTCTCGATTTCCATCGAAAAATTACAACATTATTGTTCAAATTCAAATATCAAAATGTGTGCTTTCTAAAACATTCAGGCCGCCTCTAAGAATTCCTTGCCGTTCAAAACTTATGGTCGAAACGGTGAACGAAAGAGACATTTCAACACATTTTCAAAGCAATCAAATCTCGTGAACGACTTGCCACCAACTTATTTTTTACCCAAAACTTGATTCTGAGATGATTGTCCTCGTGATATAGGAAAAATATTTCCAGCCCAAATTGGGAATAAAACATTACACTTCCACTTTTACGCCCATCTATCGGATCATAATTGGCATCCATATTCCCGGTAACTCGCTGGGCCAAATACAAACAACTATAACTCTCACGATTTCCATCGAAAAAATACAAAATTTGAGTTCAAATTCAAGCTCTGGATGTGAACTTTATAAAATAGTGAGACCGCGTCTAAGAATTCCATACCGTTCGAAAGTTATTGTCGAAACGGTGACCGAAGGTCACTTTTCGACGCATATTGAATGCGATTACGGCTCGTTAATAACTATCCACTAACGTATTTTTTACACAAAATTTGATTTTGAGACGAGTGATCTCGCGATGTAGAAAAAATATTTTGAAGCCAAATTCCGGAACAAAGCAGTAGACTTCCATTTTTACGCCCATCTATCGGATCATAATTGGAATCCATTTTTCTGGCAACTTACTTTGTAAAATACACACGACAATAATTCTCTCGATTTCCATCGAAAAATTACAACATTATTGTTCAAATTCAAATATCAAAATGTGTGCTTTCTAAAACATTCAGGCCGCCTCTAAGAATTCCTTACCGTTCAAAACTTATGGTCGAAACGGTGAACGAAAGACACATTTCAACACATTTTCAAAGCAATCAAATCTCGTGAACGACTTGCCACCAACGTATTTTTTACCCAAAACTTGATTCTGAGATGATTGTCCTCGTGATATAGGAAAAATATTTCCAGCCCAAATTGGGAATAAAACATTACACTTCCACTTTTACGCCCATCTATCGGATCATAATTGGCATCCATATTCCCGGTAACTCGCTGGGCCAAATACAAACAACTATAACTCTCACGATTTCCATCGAAAAAATACAAAATTTGAGTTCAAATTCAAGCTCTGGATGTGAACTTTATAAAACAGTGAGACCGCGTCTAAGAATTCCATACCGTTCGAAAGTTATTGTCGAAACGGTGACCGAAGGTCACTTTTCGACGCATATTGAATGCGATTACGGCTCGTTAATAACTATCCACTAACGTATTTTTTACACAAAATTTGATTTTGAGACGAGTGATCTCGCGATGTAGAAAAAATATTTTGAAGCCAAATTCCGGAACAAAGCAGTAGACTTCCATTTTTACGCCCATCTATCGGATCATAATTGGAATCCATTTTTCTGGCAACTTACTTTGTAAAATACACACGACAATAATTCTCTCGATTTCCATCGAAAAATTACAACATTATTGTTCAAATTCAAATATCAAAATGTGTGCTTTCTAAAACATTCAGGCCGCCTCTAAGAATTCCTTACCGTTCAAAACTTATGGTCGAAACGGTGAACGAAAGAGACATTTCAACACATTTTCAAAGCAATCAAATCTCGTGAACGACTTGCCACCAACTTATTTTTTACCCAAAACTTGATTATGAGATGATTGTCCTCGTGATATAGGAAAAATATTTCCAGCCCAAATTGGGAATAAAACATTACACTTCCACTTTTACGCCCATCTATCGGATCATAATTGGCATCCATATTCCCGGTAACTCGCTGGGCCAAATACAAACAACTATAACTCTCACGATTTCCATCGAAAAAATACAAAATTTGAGTTCAAATTCAAGCTCTGGATGTGAACTTTTTAAAACAGTGAGACCGCGTCTAAGAATTCCTTACCGTTCAAAAGTTATTGTCGAAACGGTGACCGAAGGTCACTTTTCGACGCATGTTGAATGCGATTACGGCTCGTTAATAACTATCCACTAAAGTATATTTTACCCAAAATTTGATTTTGAGACAAGTGCTCTCGCGATATAGAAAAAATATTTTCAAGCCAAATTCCAGAACCAAGCAGTAGACTTCCATTTTTACGCCCATCTATCGGATCATAATTGGAATCCATTTTTCTGGCAACTTACTTTGTAAAATACACACGACAATAATTCTCTCGATTTCCATCGAAAAATTACAACATTATTGTTCAAATTCAAATATCAAAATGTGTGCTTTCTAAAACATTCAGGCCGCCTCTAAGAATTCCTTACCGTTCAAAACTTATGGTCGAAACGGTGAACGAAAGAGACATTTCAACACATTTTCAAAGCAATCAAATCTCGTGAACGACTTGCCACCAACTTATTTTTTACCCAAAACTTGATTCTGAGATGATTGTCCTCGTGATGTAGGAAAAATATTTCCAGCCCAAATTGGGAATAAAACATTACACTTCCACTTTTACGCCCATCTATCGGATCATAATTGGCATCCATATTCCCGGTAACTCGCTGGGCCAAATACAAACAACTATAACTCTCACGATTTCCATCGAAAAAATACAAAATTTGAGTTCAAATTCAAGCTCTGGATGTGAACTTTTTAAAACAGTGAGACCGCGTCTAAGAATTCCTTACCGTTCAAAAGTTATTGTCGAAACGGTGACCGAAGGTCACTTTTCGACGCATGTTGAATGCGATTACGGCTCGTTAATAACTATCCACTAAAGTATATTTTACCCAAAATTTGATTTTGAGACAAGTGCTCTCGCGATATAGAAAAAATATTTTCAAGCCAAATTCCAGAACCAAGCAGTAGACTTCCATTTTTACGCCCATCTATCGGATCATAATTGGAATCCATTTTTCTGGCAACTTACTTTGTAAAATACACATGACAATAATTCTCTCGATTTCCATCGAAAAATTACAACATTATTGTTCAAATTCAAATATCAAAATGTGTGCTTTCTAAAACATTCAGGCCGCCTCTAAGAATTCCTTACCGTTCAAAACTTATGGTCGAAACGGTGAACGAAAGAGACATTTCAACACATTTTCAAAGCAATCAAATCTCGTGAACGACTTGCCACCAACTTATTTTTTACCCAAAACTTGATTCTGAGATGATTGTCCTCGTGATATAGGAAAAATATTTCCAGCCCAAATTGGGAATAAAACATTACACTTCCACTTTTACGCCCATCTATCGGATCATAATTGGCATCCATATTCCCGGTAACTCGCTGGGCCAAATACAAACAACTATAACTCTCACGATTTCCATCGAAAAAATACAAAATTTGAGTTCAAATTCAAGCTCTGGATGTGAACTTTTTAAAACAGTGAGACCGCGTCTAAGAATTCCTTACCGTTCAAAAGTTATTGTCGAAACGGTGACCGAAGGTCACTTTTCGACGCATGTTGAATGCGATTACGGCTCGTTAATAACTATCCACTAAAGTATATTTTACCCAAAATTTGATTTTGAGACAAGTGCTCTCGCGATATAGAAAAAATATTTTCAAGCCAAATTCCAGAACCAAGCAGTAGACTTCCATTTTTACGCCCATCTATCGGATCATAATTGGAATCCATTTTTCTGGCAACTTACTTTGTAAAATACACACGACAATAATTCTCTCGATTTCCATCGAAAAATTACAACATTATTGTTCAAATTCAAATATCAAAATGTGTGCTTTCTAAAACATTCAGGCCGCCTCTAAGAATTCCTTACCGTTCAAAACTTATGGTCGAAACGGTGAACGAAAGAGACATTTCAACACATTTTCAAAGCAATCAAATCTCGTGAACGACTTGCCACCAACTTATTTTTTACCCAAAACTTGATTCTGAGATGATTGTCCTCGTGATGTAGGAAAAATATTTCCAGCCCAAATTGGGAATAAAACATTACACTTCCACTTTTACGCCCATCTATCGGATCATAATTGGCATCCATATTCCCGGTAACTCGCTGGGCCAAATACAAACAACTATAACTCTCACGATTTCCATCGAAAAAATACAAAATTTGAGTTCAAATTCAAGCTCTGGATGTGAACTTTTTAAAACAGTGAGACCGCGTCTAAGAATTCCTTACCGTTCAAAAGTTATTGTCGAAACGGTGACCGAAGGTCACTTTTCGACGCATGTTGAATGCGATTACGGCTCGTTAATAACTATCCACTAAAGTATATTTTACCCAAAATTTGATTTTGAGACAAGTGCTCTCGCGATATAGAAAAAATATTTTCAAGCCAAATTCCAGAACCAAGCAGTAGACTTCCATTTTTACGCCCATCTATCGGATCATAATTGGAATCCATTTTTCTGGCAACTTACTTTGTAAAATACACACGACAATAATTCTCTCGATTTCCATCGAAAAATTACAACATTATTGTTCAAATTCAAATATCAAAATGTGTGCTTTCTAAAACATTCAGGCCGCCTCTAAGAATTCCTTACCGTTCAAAACTTATGGTCGAAACGGTGAACGAAAGAGACATTTCAACACATTTTCAAAGCAATCAAATCTCGTGAACGACTTGCCACCAACTTATTTTTTACCCAAAACTTGATTATGAGATGATTGTCCTCGTGATATAGGAAAAATATTTCCAGCCCAAATTGGGAATAAAACATTACACTTCCACTTTTACGCCCATCTATCGGATCATAATTGGCATCCATATTCCCGGTAACTCGCTGGGCCAAATACAAACAACTATAACTCTCACGATTTCCATCGAAAAAATACAAAATTTGAGTTCAAATTCAAGCTCTGGATGTGAACTTTTTAAAACAGTAAGACCGCGTCTAAGAATTCCTTACCGTTCAAAAGTTATTGTCGAAACGGTGACCGAAGGTCACTTTTCGACGCATGTTGAATGCGATTACGGCTCGTTAATAACTATCCACTAAAGTATATTTTACCCAAAATTTGATTTTGAGACAAGTGCTCTCGCGATATAGAAAAAATATTTTCAAGCCAAATTCCAGAACCAAGCAGTAGACTTCCATTTTTACGCCCATCTATCGGATCATAATTGGAATCCATTTTCCTGGCAACTTACTTTGTAAAATACACACGACAATAATTCTCTCGATTTCCATCGAAAAATTACAACATTATTGTTCAAATTCAAATATCAAAATGTGTGCTTTCTAAAACATTCAGGCCGCCTCTAAGAATTCCTTACCGTTCAAAACTTATGGTCGAAACGGTGAACGAAAGAGACATTTCAACACATTTTCAAAGCAATCAAATCTCGTGAACGACTTGCCACCAACTTATTTTTTACCCAAAACTTGATTATGAGATGATTGTCCTCGTGATATAGGAAAAATATTTCCAGCCCAAATTGGGAATAAAACATTACACTTCCACTTTTACGCCCATCTATCGGATCATAATTGGCATCCATATTCCCGGTAACTCGCTGGGCCAAATACAAACAACTATAACTCTCACGATTTCCATCGAAAAAATACAAAATTTGAGTTCAAATTCAAGCTCTGGATGTGAAATTTTTAAAACAGTAAGACCGCGTCTAAGAATTCCTTACCGTTCAAAAGTTATTGTCGAAACGGTGACCGAAGGTCACTTTTCGACGCATGTTGAATGCGATTACGGCTCGTTAATAACTATCCACTAAAGTATATTTTACCCAAAATTTGATTTTGAGACAAGTGCTCTCGCGATATAGAAAAAATATTTTCAAGCCAAATTCCAGAACCAAGCAGTAGACTTCCATTTTTACGCCCATCTATCGGATCATAATTGGAATCCATTTTTCTGGCAACTTACTTTGTAAAATACACACGACAATAATTCTCTCGATTTCCATCGAAAAATTACAACATTATTGTTCAAATTCAAATATCAAAATGTGTGCTTTCTAAAACATTCAGTCCGCCTCTAAGAATTCCTTACCGTTCAAAACTTATGGTCGAAACGGTGAACGAAAGAGACATTTCAACACATTTTCAAAGCAATCAAATCTCGTGAACGACTTGCCACCAACTTATTTTTTACCCAAAACTTGATTATGAGATGATTGTCCTCGTGATATAGGAAAAATATTTCCAGCCCAAATTGGGAATAAAACATTACACTTCCACTTTTACGCCCATCTATCGGATCATAATTGGCATCCATATTCCCGGTAACTCGCTGGGCCAAATACAAACAACTATAACTCTCACGATTTCCATCGAAAAAATACAAAATTTGAGTTCAAATTCAAGCTCTGGATGTGAACTTTTTAAAACAGTGAGACCGCGTCTAAGAATTCCTTACCGTTCAAAAGTTATTGTCGAAACGGTGACCGAAGGTCACTTTTCGACGCATGTTGAATGCGATTACGGCTCGTTAATAACTATCCACTAAAGTATATTTTACCCAAAATTTGATTTTGAGACAAGTGCTCTCGCGATATAGAAAAAATATTTTCAAGCCAAATTCCAGAACCAAGCAGTAGACTTCCATTTTTACGCCCATCTATCGGATTATAATTGGAATCCATTTTTCTGGCAACTTACTTTGTAAAATACACACGACAATAATTCTCTCGATTTCCATCGAAAAATTACAACATTATTGTTCAAATTCAAATATCAAAATGTGTGCTTTCTAAAACATTCAGGCCGCCTCTAAGAATTCCTTACCGTTCAAAACTTATGGTCGAAACGGTGAACGAAAGAGACATTTCAACACATTTTCAAAGCAATCAAATCTCGTGAACGACTTGCCACCAACTTATTTTTTACCCAAAACTTGATTATGAGATGATTGTCCTCGTGATATAGGAAAAATATTTCCAGCCCAAATTGGGAATAAAACATTACACTTCCACTTTTACGCCCATCTATCGGATCATAATTGGCATCCATATTCCCGGTAACTCGCTGGGCCAAATACAAACAACTATAACTCTCACGATTTCCATCGAAAAAATACAAAATTTGAGTTCAAATTCAAGCTCTGGATGTGAACTTTTTAAAACAGTGAGACCGCGTCTAAGAATTCCTTACCGTTCAAAAGTTATTGTCGAAACGGTGACCGAAGGTCACTTTTCGACGCATGTTGAATGCGATTACGGCTCGTTAATAACTATCCACTAAAGTATATTTTACCCAAAATTTGATTTTGAGACAAGTGCTCTCGCGATATAGAAAAAATATTTTCAAGCCAAATTCCAGAACCAAGCAGTAGACTTCCATTTTTACGCCCATCTATCGGATCATAATTGGAATCCATTTTTCTGGCAACTTACTTTGTAAAATACACACGACAATAATTCTCTCGATTTCCATCGAAAAATTACAACATTATTGTTCAAATTCAAATATCAAAATGTGTGCTTTCTAAAACATTCAGGCCGCCTCTAAGAATTCCTTACCGTTCAAAACTTATGGTCGAAACGGTGAACGAAAGAGACATTTCAACACATTTTCAAAGCAATCAAATCTCGTGAACGACTTGCCACCAACTTATTTTTTACCCAAAACTTGATTCTGAGATGATTGTCCTCGTGATGTAGGAAAAATATTTCCAGCCCAAATTGGGAATAAAACATTACACTTCCACTTTTACGCCCATCTATCGGATCATAATTGGCATCCATATTCCCGGTAACTCGCTGGGCCAAATACAAACAACTATAACTCTCACGATTTCCATCGAAAAAATACAAAATTTGAGTTCAAATTCAAGCTCTGGATGTGAACTTTTTAAAACAGTGAGACCGCGTCTAAGAATTCCTTACCGTTCAAAAGTTATTGTCGAAACGGTGACCGAAGGTCACTTTTCGACGCATGTTGAATGCGATTACGGCTCGTTAATAACTATCCACTAAAGTATATTTTACCCAAAATTTGATTTTGAGACAAGTGCTCTCGCGATATAGAAAAAATATTTTCAAGCCAAATTCCAGAACCAAGCAGTAGACTTCCATTTTTACGCCCATCTATCGGATCATAATTGGAATCCATTTTTCTGGCAACTTACTTTGTAAAATACACACGACAATAATTCTCTCGATTTCCATCGAAAAATTACAACATTATTGTTCAAATTCAAATATCAAAATGTGTGCTTTCTAAAACATTCAGGCCGCCTCTAAGAATTCCTTACCGTTCAAAACTTATGGTCGAAACGGTGAACGAAAGAGACATTTCAACACATTTTCAAAGCAATCAAATCTCGTGAACGACTTGCCACCAACTTATTTTTTACCCAAAACTTGATTCTGAGATGATTGTCCTCGTGATGTAGGAAAAATATTTCCAGCCCAAATTGGGAATAAAACATTACACTTCCACTTTTACGCCCATCTATCGGATCATAATTGGCATCCATATTCCCGGTAACTCGCTGGGCCAAATACAAACAACTATAACTCTCACGATTTCCATCGAAAAAATACAAAATTTGAGTTCAAATTCAAGCTCTGGATGTGAACTTTTTAAAACAGTGAGACCGCGTCTAAGAATTCCTTACCGTTCAAAAGTTATTGTCGAAACGGTGACCGAAGGTCACTTTTCGACGCATGTTGAATGCGATTACGGCTCGTTAATAACTATCCACTAAAGTATATTTTACCCAAAATTTGATTTTGAGACAAGTGCTCTCGCGATATAGAAAAAATATTTTCAAGCCAAATTCCAGAACCAAGCAGTAGACTTCCATTTTTACGCCCATCTATCGGATCATAATTGGAATCCATTTTTCTGGCAACTTACTTTGTAAAATACACACGACAATAATTCTCTCGATTTCCATCGAAAAATTACAACATTATTGTTCAAATTCAAATATCAAAATGTGTGCTTTCTAAAACATTCAGGCCGCCTCTAAGAATTCCTTACCGTTCAAAACTTATGGTCGAAACGGTGAACGAAAGAGACATTTCAACACATTTTCAAAGCAATCAAATCTCGTGAACGACTTGCCACCAACTTATTTTTTACCCAAAACTTGATTCTGAGATGATTGTCCTCGTGATGTAGGAAAAATATTTCCAGCCCAAATTGGGAATAAAACATTACACTTCCACTTTTACGCCCATCTATCGGATCATAATTGGCATCCATATTCCCGGTAACTCGCTGGGCCAAATACAAACAACTATAACTCTCACGATTTCCATCGAAAAAATACAAAATTTGAGTTCAAATTCAAGCTCTGGATGTGAACTTTTTAAAACAGTGAGACCGCGTCTAAGAATTCCTTACCGTTCAAAAGTTATTGTCGAAACGGTGACCGAAGGTCACTTTTCGACGCATGTTGAATGCGATTACGGCTCGTTAATAACTATCCACTAAAGTATATTTTACCCAAAATTTGATTTTGAGACAAGTGCTCTCGCGATATAGAAAAAATATTTTCAAGCCAAATTCCAGAACCAAGCAGTAGACTTCCATTTTTACGCCCATCTATCGGATCATAATTGGAATCCATTTTTCTGGCAACTTACTTTGTAAAATACACACGACAATAATTCTCTCGATTTCCATCGAAAAATTACAACATTATTGTTCAAATTCAAATATCAAAATGTGTGCTTTCTAAAACATTCAGGCCGCCTCTAAGAATTCCTTACCGTTCAAAACTTATGGTCGAAACGGTGAACGAAAGAGACATTTCAACACATTTTCAAAGCAATCAAATCTCGTGAACGACTTGCCACCAACTTATTTTTTACCCAAAACTTGATTATGAGATGATTGTCCTCGTGATATAGGAAAAATATTTCCAGCCCAAATTGGGAATAAAACATTACACTTCCACTTTTACGCCCATCTATCGGATCATAATTGGCATCCATATTCCCGGTAACTCGCTGGGCCAAATACAAACAACTATAACTCTCACGATTTCCATCGAAAAAATACAAAATTTGAGTTCAAATTCAAGCTCTGGATGTGAACTTTTTAAAACAGTGAGACCGCGTCTAAGAATTCCTTACCGTTCAAAAGTTATTGTCGAAACGGTGACCGAAGGTCACTTTTCGACGCATGTTGAATGCGATTACGGCTCGTTAATAACTATCCACTAAAGTATATTTTACCCAAAATTTGATTTTGAGACAAGTGCTCTCGCGATATAGAAAAAATATTTTCAAGCCAAATTCCAGAACCAAGCAGTAGACTTCCATTTTTACGCCCATCTATCGGATCATAATTGGAATCCATTTTTCTGGCAACTTACTTTGTAAAATACACACGACAATAATTCTCTCGATTTCCATCGAAAAATTACAACATTATTGTTCAAATTCAAATATCAAAATGTGTGCTTTCTAAAACATTCAGGCCGCCTCTAAGAATTCCTTACCGTTCAAAACTTATGGTCGAAACGGTGAACGAAAGAGACATTTCAACACATTTTCAAAGCAATCAAATCTCGTGAACGACTTGCCACCAACTTATTTTTTACCCAAAACTTGATTCTGAGATGATTGTCCTCGTGATGTAGGAAAAATATTTCCAGCCCAAATTGGGAATAAAACATTACACTTCCACTTTTACGCCCATCTATCGGATCATAATTGGCATCCATATTCCCGGTAACTCGCTGGGCCAAATACAAACAACTATAACTCTCACGATTTCCATCGAAAAAATACAAAATTTGAGTTCAAATTCAAGCTCTGGATGTGAACTTTTTAAAACAGTGAGACCGCGTCTAAGAATTCCTTACCGTTCAAAAGTTATTGTCGAAACGGTGACCGAAGGTCACTTTTCGACGCATGTTGAATGCGATTACGGCTCGTTAATAACTATCCACTAAAGTATATTTTACCCAAAATTTGATTTTGAGACAAGTGCTCTCGCGATATAGAAAAAATATTTTCAAGCCAAATTCCAGAACCAAGCAGTAGACTTCCATTTTTACGCCCATCTATCGGATCATAATTGGAATCCATTTTTCTGGCAACTTACTTTGTAAAATACACACGACAATAATTCTCTCGATTTCCATCGAAAAATTACAACATTATTGTTCAAATTCAAATATCAAAATGTGTGCTTTCTAAAACATTCAGGCCGCCTCTAAGAATTCCTTACCGTTCAAAACTTATGGTCGAAACGGTGAACGAAAGAGACATTTCAACACATTTTCAAAGCAATCAAATCTCGTGAACGACTTGCCACCAACTTATTTTTTACCCAAAACTTGATTATGAGATGATTGTCCTCGTGATATAGGAAAAATATTTCCAGCCCAAATTGGGAATAAAACATTACACTTCCACTTTTACGCCCATCTATCGGATCATAATTGGCATCCATATTCCCGGTAACTCGCTGGGCCAAATACAAACAACTATAACTCTCACGATTTCCATCGAAAAAATACAAAATTTGAGTTCAAATTCAAGCTCTGGATGTGAACTTTTTAAAACAGTGAGACCGCGTCTAAGAATTCCTTACCGTTCAAAAGTTATTGTCGAAACGGTGACCGAAGGTCACTTTTCGACGCATGTTGAATGCGATTACGGCTCGTTAATAACTATCCACTAAAGTATATTTTACCCAAAATTTGATTTTGAGACAAGTGCTCTCGCGATATAGAAAAAATATTTTCAAGCCAAATTCCAGAACCAAGCAGTAGACTTCCATTTTTACGCCCATCTATCGGATCATAATTGGAATCCATTTTTCTGGCAACTTACTTTGTAAAATACACACGACAATAATTCTCTCGATTTCCATCGAAAAATTACAACATTATTGTTCAAATTCAAATATCAAAATGTGTGCTTTCTAAAACATTCAGGCCGCCTCTAAGAATTCCTTACCGTTCAAAACTTATGGTCGAAACGGTGAACGAAAGAGACATTTCAACACATTTTCAAAGCAATCAAATCTCGTGAACGACTTGCCACCAACTTATTTTTTACCCAAAACTTGATTCTGAGATGATTGTCCTCGTGATGTAGGAAAAATATTTCCAGCCCAAATTGGGAATAAAACATTACACTTCCACTTTTACGCCCATCTATCGGATCATAATTGGCATCCATATTCCCGGTAACTCGCTGGGCCAAATACAAACAACTATAACTCTCACGATTTCCATCGAAAAAATACAAAATTTGAGTTCAAATTCAAGCTCTGGATGTGAACTTTTTAAAACAGTAAGACCGCGTCTAAGAATTCCTTACCGTTCAAAAGTTATTGTCGAAACGGTGACCGAAGGTCACTTTTCGACGCATGTTGAATGCGATTACGGCTCGTTAATAACTATCCACTAAAGTATATTTTACCCAAAATTTGATTTTGAGACAAGTGCTCTCGCGATATAGAAAAAATATTTTCAAGCCAAATTCCAGAACCAAGCAGTAGACTTCCATTTTTACGCCCATCTATCGGATCATAATTGGAATCCATTTTTCTGGCAACTTACTTTGTAAAATACACACGACAATAATTCTCTCGATTTCCATCGAAAAATTACAACATTATTGTTCAAATTCAAATATCAAAATGTGTGCTTTCTAAAACATTCAGGCCGCCTCTAAGAATTCCTTACCGTTCAAAACTTATGGTCGAAACGGTGAACGAAAGAGACATTTCAACACATTTTCAAAGCAATCAAATCTCGTGAACGACTTGCCACCAACTTATTTTTTACCCAAAACTTGATTCTGAGATGATTGTCCTCGTGATGTAGGAAAAATATTTCCAGCCCAAATTGGGAATAAAACATTACACTTCCACTTTTACGCCCATCTATCGGATCATAATTGGCATCCATATTCCCGGTAACTCGCTGGGCCAAATACAAACAACTATAACTCTCACGATTTCCATCGAAAAAATACAAAATTTGAGTTCAAATTCAAGCTCTGGATGTGAACTTTTTAAAACAGTGAGACCGCGTCTAAGAATTCCTTACCGTTCAAAAGTTATTGTCGAAACGGTGACCGAAGGTCACTTTTCGACGCATGTTGAATGCGATTACGGCTCGTTAATAACTATCCACTAAAGTATATTTTACCCAAAATTTGATTTTGAGACAAGTGCTCTCGCGATATAGAAAAAATATTTTCAAGCCAAATTCCAGAACCAAGCAGTAGACTTCCATTTTTACGCCCATCTATCGGATCATAATTGGAATCCATTTTTCTGGCAACTTACTTTGTAAAATACACACGACAATAATTCTCTCGATTTCCATCGAAAAATTACAACATTATTGTTCAAATTCAAATATCAAAATGTGTGCTTTCTAAAACATTCAGGCCGCCTCTAAGAATTCCTTACCGTTCAAAACTTATGGTCGAAACGGTGAACGAAAGAGACATTTCAACACATTTTCAAAGCAATCAAATCTCGTGAACGACTTGCCACCAACTTATTTTTTACCCAAAACTTGATTATGAGATGATTGTCCTCGTGATATAGGAAAAATATTTCCAGCCCAAATTGGGAATAAAACATTACACTTCCACTTTTACGCCCATCTATCGGATCATAATTGGCATCCATATTCCCGGTAACTCGCTGGGCCAAATACAAACAACTATAACTCTCACGATTTCCATCGAAAAAATACAAAATTTGAGTTCAAATTCAAGCTCTGGATGTGAACTTTTTAAAACAGTGAGACCGCGTCTAAGAATTCCTTACCGTTCAAAAGTTATTGTCGAAACGGTGACCGAAGGTCACTTTTCGACGCATGTTGAATGCGATTACGGCTCGTTAATAACTATCCACTAAAGTATATTTTACCCAAAATTTGATTTTGAGACAAGTGCTCTCGCGATATAGAAAAAATATTTTCAAGCCAAATTCCAGAACCAAGCAGTAGACTTCCATTTTTACGCCCATCTATCGGATCATAATTGGAATCCATTTTTCTGGCAACTTACTTTGTAAAATACACACGACAATAATTCTCTCGATTTCCATCAAAAAATTACAACATTATTGTTCAAATTCAAATATCAAAATGTGTGCTTTCTAAAACATTCAGGCCGCCTCTAAGAATTCCTTACCGTTCAAAACTTATGGTCGAAACGGTGAACGAAAGAGACATTTCAACACATTTTCAAAGCAATCAAATCTCGTGAACGACTTGCCACCAACTTATTTTTTACCCAAAACTTGATTATGAGATGATTGTCCTCGTGATATAGGAAAAATATTTCCAGCCCAAATTGGGAATAAAACATTACACTTCCACTTTTACGCCCATCTATCGGATCATAATTGGCATCCATATTCCCGGTAACTCGCTGGGCCAAATACAAACAACTATAACTCTCACGATTTCCATCGAAAAAATACAAAATTTGAGTTCAAATTCAAGCTCTGGATGTGAACTTTTTAAAACAGTGAGACCGCGTCTAAGAATTCCTTACCGTTCAAAAGTTATTGTCGAAACGGTGACCGAAGGTCACTTTTCGACGCATGTTGAATGCGATTACGGCTCGTTAATAACTATCCACTAAAGTATATTTTACCCAAAATTTGATTTTTAGACAAGTGCTCTCGCGATATAGAAAAAATATTTTCAAGCCAAATTCCAGAACCAAGCAGTAGACTTCCATTTTTACGCCCATCTATCGGATTATAATTGGAATCCATTTTTCTGGCAACTTACTTTGTAAAATACACACGACAATAATTCTCTCGATTTCCATCGAAAAATTACAACATTATTGTTCAAATTCAAATATCAAAATGTGTGCTTTCTAAAACATTCAGGCCGCCTCTAAGAATTCCTTACCGTTCAAAACTTATGGTCGAAACGGTGAACGAAAGAGACATTTCAACACATTTTCAAAGCAATCAAATCTCGTGAACGACTTGCCACCAACTTATTTTTTACCCAAAACTTGATTATGAGATGATTGTCCTCGTGATATAGGAAAAATATTTCCAGCCCAAATTGGGAATAAAACATTACACTTCCACTTTTACGCCCATCTATCGGATCATAATTGGCATCCATATTCCCGGTAACTCGCTGGGCCAAATACAAACAACTATAACTCTCACGATTTCCATCGAAAAAATACAAAATTTGAGTTCAAATTCAAGCTCTGGATGTGAACTTTTTAAAACAGTAAGACCGCGTCTAAGAATTCCTTACCGTTCAAAAGTTATTGTCGAAACGGTGACCGAAGGTCACTTTTCGACGCATGTTGAATGCGATTACGGCTCGTTAATAACTATCCACTAAAGTATATTTTACCCAAAATTTGATTTTGAGACAAGTGCTCTCGCGATATAGAAAAAATATTTTCAAGCCAAATTCCAGAACCAAGCAGTAGACTTCCATTTTTACGCCCATCTATCGGATCATAATTGGAATCCATTTTTCTGGCAACTTACTTTGTAAAATACACACGACAATAATTCTCTCGATTTCCATCGAAAAATTACAACATTATTGTTCAAATTCAAATATCAAAATGTGTGCTTTCTAAAACATTCAGGCCGCCTCTAAGAATTCCTTACCGTTCAAAACTTATGGTCGAAACGGTGAACGAAAGAGACATTTCAACACATTTTCAAAGCAATCAAATCTCGTGAACGACTTGCCACCAACTTATTTTTTACCCAAAACTTGATTCTGAGATGATTGTCCTCGTGATATAGGAAAAATATTTCCAGCCCAAATTGGGAATAAAACATTACACTTCCACTTTTACGCCCATCTATCGGATCATAATTGGCATCCATATTCCCGGTAACTCGCTGGGCCAAATACAAACAACTATAACTCTCACGATTTCCATCGAAAAAATACAAAATTTGAGTTCAAATTCAAGCTCTGGATGTGAACTTTTTAAAATAGTGAGACCGCGTCTAAGAATTCCTTACCGTTCAAAAGTTATTGTCGAAACGGTGACCGAAGGTCACTTTTCGACGCATGTTGAATGCGATTACGGCTCGTTAATAACTATCCACTAAAGTATATTTTACCCAAAATTTGATTTTGAGACAAGTGCTCTCGCGATATAGAAAAAATATTTTCAAGCCAAATTCCAGAACCAAGCAGTAGACTTCCATTTTTACGCCCATCTATCGGATCATAATTGGAATCCATTTTTCTGGCAACTTACTTTGTAAAATACACACGACAATAATTCTCTCGATTTCCATCGAAAAATTACAACATTATTGTTCAAATTCAAATATCAAAATGTGTGCTTTCTAAAACATTCAGGCCGCCTCTAAGAATTCCTTACCGTTCAAAACTTATGGTCGAAACGGTGAACGAAAGAGACATTTCAACACATTTTCAAAGCAATCAAATCTCGTGAACGACTTGCCACCAACTTATTTTTTACCCAAAACTTGATTCTGAGATGATTGTCCTCGTGATGTAGGAAAAATATTTCCAGCCCAAATTGGGAATAAAACATTACACTTCCACTTTTACGCCCATCTATCGGATCATAATTGGCATCCATATTCCCGGTAACTCGCTGGGCCAAATACAAACAACTATAACTCTCACGATTTCCATCGAAAAAATACAAAATTTGAGTTCAAATTCAAGCTCTGGATGTGAACTTTTTAAAACAGTGAGACCGCGTCTAAGAATTCCTTACCGTTCAAAAGTTATTGTCGAAACGGTGACCGAAGGTCACTTTTCGACGCATGTTGAATGCGATTACGGCTCGTTAATAACTATCCACTAAAGTATATTTTACCCAAAATTTGATTTTGAGACAAGTGCTCTCGTGATATAGAAAAAATATTTTCAAGCCAAATTCCAGAACCAAGCAGTAGACTTCCATTTTTACGCCCATCTATCGGATTATAATTGGAATCCATTTTTCTGGCAACTTACTTTGTAAAATACACACGACAATAATTCTCTCGATTTCCATCGAAAAATTACAACATTATTGTTCAAATTCAAATATCAAAATGTGTGCTTTCTAAAACATTCAGGCCGCCTCTAAGAATTCCTTACCGTTCAAAACTTATGGTCGAAACGGTGAACGAAAGAGACATTTCAACACATTTTCAAAGCAATCAAATCTCGTGAACGACTTGCCACCAACTTATTTTTTACCCAAAACTTGATTATGAGATGATTGTCCTCGTGATATAGGAAAAATATTTCCAGCCCAAATTGGGAATAAAACATTACACTTCCACTTTTACGCCCATCTATCGGATCATAATTGGCATCCATATTCCCGGTAACTCGCTGGGCCAAATACAAACAACTATAACTCTCACGATTTCCATCGAAAAAATACAAAATTTGAGTTCAAATTCAAGCTCTGGATGTGAACTTTTTAAAACAGTAAGACCGCGTCTAAGAATTCCTTACCGTTCAAAAGTTATTGTCGAAACGGTGACCGAAGGTCACTTTTCGACGCATGTTGAATGCGATTACGGCTCGTTAATAACTATCCACTAAAGTATATTTTACCCAAAATTTGATTTTGAGACAAGTGCTCTCGCGATATAGAAAAAATATTTTCAAGCCAAATTCCAGAACCAAGCAGTAGACTTCCATTTTTACGCCCATCTATCGGATCATAATTGGAATCCATTTTTCTGGCAACTTACTTTGTAAAATACACACGACAATAATTCTCTCGATTTCCATCGAAAAATTACAACATTATTGTTCAAATTCAAATATCAAAATGTGTGCTTTCTAAAACATTCAGGCCGCCTCTAAGAATTCCTTACCGTTCAAAACTTATGGTCGAAACGGTGAACGAAAGAGACATTTCAACACATTTTCAAAGCAATCAAATCTCGTGAACGACTTGCCACCAACTTATTTTTTACCCAAAACTTGATTCTGAGATGATTGTCCTCGTGATGTAGGAAAAATATTTCCAGCCCAAATTGGGAATAAAACATTACACTTCCACTTTTACGCCCATCTATCGGATCATAATTGGCATCCATATTCCCGGTAACTCGCTGGGCCAAATACAAACAACTATAACTCTCACGATTTCCATCGAAAAAATACAAAATTTGAGTTCAAATTCAAGCTCTGGATGTGAACTTTTTAAAACAGTGAGACCGCGTCTAAGAATTCCTTACCGTTCAAAAGTTATTGTCGAAACGGTGACCGAAGGTCACTTTTCGACGCATGTTGAATGCGATTACGGCTCGTTAATAACTATCCACTAAAGTATATTTTACCCAAAATTTGATTTTGAGACAAGTGCTCTCGCGATATAGAAAAAATATTTTCAAGCCAAATTCCAGAACCAAGCAGTAGACTTCCATTTTTACGCCCATCTATCGGATCATAATTGGAATCCATTTTTCTGGCAACTTACTTTGTAAAATACACACGACAATAATTCTCTCGATTTCCATCGAAAAATTACAACATTATTGTTCAAATTCAAATATCAAAATGTGTGCTTTCTAAAACATTCAGGCCGCCTCTAAGAATTCCTTACCGTTCAAAACTTATGGTCGAAACGGTGAACGAAAGAGACATTTCAACACATTTTCAAAGCAATCAAATCTCGTGAACGACTTGCCACCAACTTATTTTTTACCCAAAACTTGATTCTGAGATGATTGTCCTCGTGATGTAGGAAAAATATTTCCAGCCCAAATTGGGAATAAAACATTACACTTCCACTTTTACGCCCATCTATCGGATCATAATTGGCATCCATATTCCCGGTAACTCGCTGGGCCAAATACAAACAACTATAACTCTCACGATTTCCATCGAAAAAATACAAAATTTGAGTTCAAATTCAAGCTCTGGATGTGAACTTTTTAAAACAGTGAGACCGCGTCTAAGAATTCCTTACCGTTCAAAAGTTATTGTCGAAACGGTGACCGAAGGTCACTTTTCGACGCATGTTGAATGCGATTACGGCTCGTTAATAACTATCCACTAAAGTATATTTTACCCAAAATTTGATTTTGAGACAAGTGCTCTCGTGATATAGAAAAAATATTTTCAAGCCAAATTCCAGAACCAAGCAGTAGACTTCCATTTTTACGCCCATCTATCGGATTATAATTGGAATCCATTTTTCTGGCAACTTACTTTGTAAAATACACACGACAATAATTCTCTCGATTTCCATCGAAAAATTACAACATTATTGTTCAAATTCAAATATCAAAATGTGTGCTTTCTAAAACATTCAGGCCGCCTCTAAGAATTCCTTACCGTTCAAAACTTATGGTCGAAACGGTGAACGAAAGAGACATTTCAACACATTTTCAAAGCAATCAAATCTCGTGAACGACTTGCCACCAACTTATTTTTTACCCAAAACTTGATTATGAGATGATTGTCCTCGTGATATAGGAAAAATATTTCCAGCCCAAATTGGGAATAAAACATTACACTTCCACTTTTACGCCCATCTATCGGATCATAATTGGCATCCATATTCCCGGTAACTCGCTGGGCCAAATACAAACAACTATAACTCTCACGATTTCCATCGAAAAAATACAAAATTTGAGTTCAAATTCAAGCTCTGGATGTGAACTTTTTAAAACAGTAAGACCGCGTCTAAGAATTCCTTACCGTTCAAAAGTTATTGTCGAAACGGTGACCGAAGGTCACTTTTCGACGCATGTTGAATGCGATTACGGCTCGTTAATAACTATCCACTAAAGTATATTTTACCCAAAATTTGATTTTGAGACAAGTGCTCTCGCGATATAGAAAAAATATTTTCAAGCCAAATTCCAGAACCAAGCAGTAGACTTCCATTTTTACGCCCATCTATCGGATCATAATTGGAATCCATTTTTCTGGCAACTTACTTTGTAAAATACACACGACAATAATTCTCTCGATTTCCATCGAAAAATTACAACATTATTGTTCAAATTCAAATATCAAAATGTGTGCTTTCTAAAACATTCAGGCCGCCTCTAAGAATTCCTTACCGTTCAAAACTTATGGTCGAAACGGTGAACGAAAGAGACATTTCAACACATTTTCAAAGCAATCAAATCTCGTGAACGACTTGCCACCAACTTATTTTTTACCCAAAACTTGATTCTGAGATGATTGTCCTCGTGATGTAGGAAAAATATTTCCAGCCCAAATTGGGAATAAAACATTACACTTCCACTTTTACGCCCATCTATCGGATCATAATTGGCATCCATATTCCCGGTAACTCGCTGGGCCAAATACAAACAACTATAACTCTCACGATTTCCATCGAAAAAATACAAAATTTGAGTTCAAATTCAAGCTCTGGATGTGAACTTTTTAAAACAGTGAGACCGCGTCTAAGAATTCCTTACCGTTCAAAAGTTATTGTCGAAACGGTGACCGAAGGTCACTTTTCGACGCATGTTGAATGCGATTACGGCTCGTTAATAACTATCCACTAAAGTATATTTTACCCAAAATTTGATTTTGAGACAAGTGCTCTCGCGATATAGAAAAAATATTTTCAAGCCAAATTCCAGAACCAAGCAGTAGACTTCCATTTTTACGCCCATCTATCGGATCATAATTGGAATCCATTTTTCTGGCAACTTACTTTGTAAAATACACACGACAATAATTCTCTCGATTTCCATCGAAAAATTACAACATTATTGTTCAAATTCAAATATCAAAATGTGTGCTTTCTAAAACATTCAGGCCGCCTCTAAGAATTCCTTACCGTTCAAAACTTATGGTCGAAACGGTGAACGAAAGAGACATTTCAACACATTTTCAAAGCAATCAAATCTCGTGAACGACTTGCCACCAACTTATTTTTTACCCAAAACTTGATTCTGAGATGATTGTCCTCGTGATGTAGGAAAAATATTTCCAGCCCAAATTGGGAATAAAACATTACACTTCCACTTTTACGCCCATCTATCGGATCATAATTGGCATCCATATTCCCGGTAACTCGCTGGGCCAAATACAAACAACTATAACTCTCACGATTTCCATCGAAAAAATACAAAATTTGAGTTCAAATTCCAGCTCTGGATGTGAACTTTTTAAAACAGTGAGACCGCGTCTAAGAATTCCTTACCGTTCAAAAGTTATTGTCGAAACGGTGACCGAAGGTCACTTTTCGACGCATGTTGAATGCGATTACGGCTCGTTAATAACTATCCACTAAAGTATATTTTACCCAAAATTTGATTTTGAGACAAGTGCTCTCGCGATATAGAAAAAATATTTTCAAGCCAAATTCCAGAACCAAGCAGTAGACTTCCATTTTTACGCCCATCTATCGGATCATAATTGGAATCCATTTTTCTGGCAACTTACTTTGTAAAATACACACGACAATAATTCTCTCGATTTCCATCGAAAAATTACAACATTATTGTTCAAATTCAAATATCAAAATGTGTGCTTTCTAAAACATTCAGGCCGCCTCTAAGAATTCCTTACCGTTCAAAACTTATGGTCGAAACGGTGAACGAAAGAGACATTTCAACACATTTTCAAAGCAATCAAATCTCGTGAACGACTTGCCACCAACTTATTTTTTACCCAAAACTTGATTCTGAGATGATTGTCCTCGTGATGTAGGAAAAATATTTCCAGCCCAAATTGGGAATAAAACATTACACTTCCACTTTTACGCCCATCTATCGGATCATAATTGGCATCCATATTCCCGGTAACTCGCTGGGCCAAATACAAACAACTATAACTCTCACGATTTCCATCGAAAAAATACAAAATTTGAGTTCAAATTCAAGCTCTGGATGTGAACTTTTTAAAACAGTGAGACCGCGTCTAAGAATTCCTTACCGTTCAAAAGTTATTGTCGAAACGGTGACCGAAGGTCACTTTTCGACGCATGTTGAATGCGATTACGGCTCGTTAATAACTATCCACTAAAGTATATTTTACCCAAAATTTGATTTTGAGACAAGTGCTCTCGCGATATAGAAAAAATATTTTCAAGCCAAATTCCAGAACCAAGCAGTAGACTTCCATTTTTACGCCCATCTATCGGATTATAATTGGAATCCATTTTTCTGGCAACTTACTTTGTAAAATACACACGACAATAATTCTCTCGATTTCCATCGAAAAATTACAACATTATTGTTCAAATTCAAATATCAAAATGTGTGCTTTCTAAAACATTCAGGCCGCCTCTAAGAATTCCTTACCGTTCAAAACTTATGGTCGAAACGGTGAACGAAAGAGACATTTCAACACATTTTCAAAGCAATCAAATCTCGTGAACGACTTGCCACCAACTTATTTTTTACCCAAAACTTGATTATGAGATGATTGTCCTCGTGATATAGGAAAAATATTTCCAGCCCAAATTGGGAATAAAACATTACACTTCCACTTTTACGCCCATCTATCGGATCATAATTGGCATCCATATTCCCGGTAACTCGCTGGGCCAAATACAAACAACTATAACTCTCACGATTTCCATCGAAAAAATACAAAATTTGAGTTCAAATTCAAGCTCTGGATGTGAACTTTTTAAAACAGTAAGACCGCGTCTAAGAATTCCTTACCGTTCAAAAGTTATTGTCGAAACGGTGACCGAAGGTCACTTTTCGACGCATGTTGAATGCGATTACGGCTCGTTAATAACTATCCACTAAAGTATATTTTACCCAAAATTTGATTTTGAGACAAGTGCTCTCGCGATATAGAAAAAATATTTTCAAGCCAAATTCCAGAACCAAGCAGTAGACTTCCATTTTTACGCCCATCTATCGGATCATAATTGGAATCCATTTTTCTGGCAACTTACTTTGTAAAATACACACGACAATAATTCTCTCGATTTCCATCGAAAAATTACAACATTATTGTTCAAATTCAAATATCAAAATGTGTGCTTTCTAAAACATTCAGGCCGCCTCTAAGAATTCCTTACCGTTCAAAACTTATGGTCGAAACGGTGAACGAAAGAGACATTTCAACACATTTTCAAAGCAATCAAATCTCGTGAACGACTTGCCACCAACTTATTTTTTACCCAAAACTTGATTCTGAGATGATTGTCCTCGTGATGTAGGAAAAATATTTCCAGCCCAAATTGGGAATAAAACATTACACTTCCACTTTTACGCCCATCTATCGGATCATAATTGGCATCCATATTCCCGGTAACTCGCTGGGCCAAATACAAACAACTATAACTCTCACGATTTCCATCGAAAAAATACAAAATTTGAGTTCAAATTCAAGCTCTGGATGTGAACTTTTTAAAACAGTGAGACCGCGTCTAAGAATTCCTTACCGTTCAAAAGTTATTGTCGAAACGGTGACCGAAGGTCACTTTTCGACGCATGTTGAATGCGATTACGGCTCGTTAATAACTATCCACTAAAGTATATTTTACCCAAAATTTGATTTTGAGACAAGTGCTCTCGCGATATAGAAAAAATATTTTCAAGCCAAATTCCAGAACCAAGCAGTAGACTTCCATTTTTACGCCCATCTATCGGATCATAATTGGAATCCATTTTTCTGGCAACTTACTTTGTAAAATACACACGACAATAATTCTCTCGATTTCCATCGAAAAATTACAACATTATTGTTCAAATTCAAATATCAAAATGTGTGCTTTCTAAAACATTCAGGCCGCCTCTAAGAATTCCTTACCGTTCAAAACTTATGGTCGAAACGGTGAACGAAAGAGACATTTCAACACATTTTCAAAGCAATCAAATCTCGTGAACGACTTGCCACCAACTTATTTTTTACCCAAAACTTGATTCTGAGATGATTGTCCTCGTGATGTAGGAAAAATATTTCCAGCCCAAATTGGGAATAAAACATTACACTTCCACTTTTACGCCCATCTATCGGATCATAATTGGCATCCATATTCCCGGTAACTCGCTGGGCCAAATACAAACAACTTTAACTCTCACGATTTCCATCGAAAAAATACAAAATTTGAGTTCAAATTCCAGCTCTGGATGTGAACTTTTTAAAACAGTGAGACCGCGTCTAAGAATTCCTTACCGTTCAAAAGTTATTGTCGAAACGGTGACCGAAGGTCACTTTTCGACGCATGTTGAATGCGATTACGGCTCGTTAATAACTATCCACTAAAGTATATTTTACCCAAAATTTGATTTTGAGACAAGTGCTCTCGCGATATAGAAAAAATATTTTCAAGCCAAATTCCAGAACCAAGCAGTAGACTTCCATTTTTACGCCCATCTATCGGATCATAATTGGAATCCATTTTTCTGGCAACTTACTTTGTAAAATACACACGACAATAATTCTCTCGATTTCCATCGAAAAATTACAACATTATTGTTCAAATTCAAATATCAAAATGTGTGCTTTCTAAAACATTCAGGCCGCCTCTAAGAATTCCTTACCGTTCAAAACTTATGGTCGAAACGGTGAACGAAAGAGACATTTCAACACATTTTCAAAGCAATCAAATCTCGTGAACGACTTGCCACCAACTTATTTTTTACCCAAAACTTGATTATGAGATGATTGTCCTCGTGATATAGGAAAAATATTTCCAGCCCAAATTGGGAATAAAACATTACACTTCCACTTTTACGCCCATCTATCGGATCATAATTGGCATCCATATTCCCGGTAACTCGCTGGGCCAAATACAAACAACTATAACTCTCACGATTTCCATCGAAAAAATACAAAATTTGAGTTCAAATTCAAGCTCTGGATGTGAACTTTTTAAAACAGTGAGACCGCGTCTAAGAATTCCTTACCGTTCAAAAGTTATTGTCGAAACGGTGACCGAAGGTCACTTTTCGACGCATGTTGAATGCGATTACGGCTCGTTAATAACTATCCACTAAAGTATATTTTACCCAAAATTTGATTTTGAGACAAGTGCTCTCGCGATATAGAAAAAATATTTTCAAGCCAAATTCCAGAACCAAGCAGTAGACTTCCATTTTTACGCCCATCTATCGGATCATAATTGGAATCCATTTTTCTGGCAACTTACTTTGTAAAATACACACGACAATAATTCTCTCGATTTCCATCGAAAAATTACAACATTATTGTTCAAATTCAAATATCAAAATGTGTGCTTTCTAAAACATTCAGGCCGCCTCTAAGAATTCCTTACCGTTCAAAACTTATGGTCGAAACGGTGAACGAAAGAGACATTTCAACACATTTTCAAAGCAATCAAATCTCGTGAACGACTTGCCACCAACTTATTTTTTACCCAAAACTTGATTCTGAGATGATTGTCCTCGTGATGTAGGAAAAATATTTCCAGCCCAAATTGGGAATAAAACATTACACTTCCACTTTTACGCCCATCTATCGGATCATAATTGGCATCCATATTCCCGGTAACTCGCTGGGCCAAATACAAACAACTTTAACTCTCACGATTTCCATCGAAAAAATACAAAATTTGAGTTCAAATTCCAGCTCTGGATGTGAACTTTTTAAAACAGTGAGACCGCGTCTAAGAATTCCTTACCGTTCAAAAGTTATTGTCGAAACGGTGACCGAAGGTCACTTTTCGACGCATGTTGAATGCGATTACGGCTCGTTAATAACTATCCACTAAAGTATATTTTACCCAAAATTTGATTTTGAGACAAGTGCTCTCGCGATATAGAAAAAATATTTTCAAGCCAAATTCCAGAACCAAGCAGTAGACTTCCATTTTTACGCCCATCTATCGGATCATAATTGGAATCCATTTTTCTGGCAACTTACTTTGTAAAATACACACGACAATAATTCTCTCGATTTCCATCGAAAAATTACAACATTATTGTTCAAATTCAAATATCAAAATGTGTGCTTTCTAAAACATTCAGGCCGCCTCTAAGAATTCCTTACCGTTCAAAACTTATGGTCGAAACGGTGAACGAAAGAGACATTTCAACACATTTTCAAAGCAATCAAATCTCGTGAACGACTTGCCACCAACTTATTTTTTACCCAAAACTTGATTATGAGATGATTGTCCTCGTGATATAGGAAAAATATTTCCAGCCCAAATTGGGAATAAAACATTACACTTCCACTTTTACGCCCATCTATCGGATCATAATTGGCATCCATATTCCCGGTAACTCGCTGGGCCAAATACAAACAACTATAACTCTCACGATTTCCATCGAAAAAATACAAAATTTGAGTTCAAATTCAAGCTCTGGATGTGAACTTTTTAAAACAGTGAGACCGCGTCTAAGAATTCCTTACCGTTCAAAAGTTATTGTCGAAACGGTGACCGAAGGTCACTTTTCGACGCATGTTGAATGCGATTACGGCTCGTTAATAACTATCCACTAAAGTATATTTTACCCAAAATTTGATTTTGAGACAAGTGCTCTCGCGATATAGAAAAAATATTTTCAAGCCAAATTCCAGAACCAAGCAGTAGACTTCCATTTTTACGCCCATCTATCGGATTATAATTGGAATCCATTTTTCTGGCAACTTACTTTGTAAAATACACACGACAATAATTCTCTCGATTTCCATCGAAAAATTACAACATTATTGTTCAAATTCAAATATCAAAATGTGTGCTTTCTAAAACATTCAGGCCGCCTCTAAGAATTCCTTACCGTTCAAAACTTATGGTCGAAACGGTGAACGAAAGAGACATTTCAACACATTTTCAAAGCAATCAAATCTCGTGAACGACTTGCCACCAACTTATTTTTTACCCAAAACTTGATTATGAGATGATTGTCCTCGTGATATAGGAAAAATATTTCCAGCCCAAATTGGGAATAAAACATTACACTTCCACTTTTACGCCCATCTATCGGATCATAATTGGCATCCATATTCCCGGTAACTCGCTGGGCCAAATACAAACAACTATAACTCTCACGATTTCCATCGAAAAAATACAAAATTTGAGTTCAAATTCAAGCTCTGGATGTGAACTTTTTAAAACAGTGAGACCGCGTCTAAGAATTCCTTACCGTTCAAAAGTTATTGTCGAAACGGTGACCGAAGGTCACTTTTCGACGCATGTTGAATGCGATTACGGCTCGTTAATAACTATCCACTAAAGTATATTTTACCCAAAATTTGATTTTGAGACAAGTGCTCTCGCGATATAGAAAAAATATTTTCAAGCCAAATTCCAGAACCAAGCAGTAGACTTCCATTTTTACGCCCATCTATCGGATTATAATTGGAATCCATTTTTCTGGCAACTTACTTTGTAAAATACACACGACAATAATTCTCTCGATTTCCATCGAAAAATTACAACATTATTGTTCAAATTCAAATATCAAAATGTGTGCTTTCTAAAACATTCAGGCCGCCTCTAAGAATTCCTTACCGTTCAAAACTTATGGTCGAAACGGTGAACGAAAGAGACATTTCAACACATTTTCAAAGCAATCAAATCTCGTGAACGACTTGCCACCAACTTATTTTTTACCCAAAACTTGATTATGAGATGATTGTCCTCGTGATATAGGAAAAATATTTCCAGCCCAAATTGGGAATAAAACATTACACTTCCACTTTTACGCCCATCTATCGGATCATAATTGGCATCCATATTCCCGGTAACTCGCTGGGCCAAATACAAACAACTATAACTCTCACGATTTCCATCGAAAAAATACAAAATTTGAGTTCAAATTCAAGCTCTGGATGTGAACTTTTTAAAACAGTGAGACCGCGTCTAAGAATTCCTTACCGTTCAAAAGTTATTGTCGAAACGGTGACCGAAGGTCACTTTTCGACGCATGTTGAATGCGATTACGGCTCGTTAATAACTATCCACTAAAGTATATTTTACCCAAAATTTGATTTTGAGACAAGTGCTCTCGCGATATAGAAAAAATATTTTCAAGCCAAATTCCAGAACCAAGCAGTAGACTTCCATTTTTACGCCCATCTATCGGATCATAATTGGAATCCATTTTTCTGGCAACTTACTTTGTAAAATACACACGACAATAATTCTCTCGATTTCCATCGAAAAATTACAACATTATTGTTCAAATTCAAATATCAAAATGTGTGCTTTCTAAAACATTCAGGCCGCCTCTAAGAATTCCTTACCGTTCAAAACTTATGGTCGAAACGGTGAACGAAAGAGACATTTCAACACATTTTCAAAGCAATCAAATCTCGTGAACGACTTGCCACCAACTTATTTTTTACCCAAAACTTGATTCTGAGATGATTGTCCTCGTGATGTAGGAAAAATATTTCCAGCCCAAATTGGGAATAAAACATTACACTTCCACTTTTACGCCCATCTATCGGATCATAATTGGCATCCATATTCCCGGTAACTCGCTGGGCCAAATACAAACAACTATAACTCTCACGATTTCCATCGAAAAAATACAAAATTTGAGTTCAAATTCAAGCTCTGGATGTGAACTTTTTAAAACAGTGAGACCGCGTCTAAGAATTCCTTACCGTTCAAAAGTTATTGTCGAAACGGTGACCGAAGGTCACTTTTCGACGCATGTTGAATGCGATTACGGCTCGTTAATAACTATCCACTAAAGTATATTTTACCCAAAATTTGATTTTGAGACAAGTGCTCTCGCGATATAGAAAAAATATTTTCAAGCCAAATTCCAGAACCAAGCAGTAGACTTCCATTTTTACGCCCATCTATCGGATTATAATTGGAATCCATTTTTCTGGCAACTTACTTTGTAAAATACACACGACAATAATTCTCTCGATTTCCATCGAAAAATTACAAAATTATTGTTCAAATTCAAATATCAAAATGTGTGCTTTCTAAAACATTCAGGCCGCCTCTAAGAATTCCTTACCGTTCAAAACTTATGGTCGAAACGGTGAACGAAAGAGACATTTCAACACATTTTCAAAGCAATCAAATCTCGTGAACGACTTGCCACCAACTTATTTTTTACCCAAAACTTGATTATGAGATGATTGTCCTCGTGATATAGGAAAAATATTTCCAGCCCAAATTGGGAATAAAACATTACACTTCCACTTTTACGCCCATCTATCGGATCATAATTGGCATCCATATTCCCGGTAACTCGCTGGGCCAAATACAAACAACTATAACTCTCACGATTTCCATCGAAAAAATACAAAATTTGAGTTCAAATTCAAGCTCTGGATGTGAACTTTTTAAAACAGTGAGACCGCGTCTAAGAATTCCTTACCGTTCAAAAGTTATTGTCGAAACGGTGACCGAAGGTCACTTTTCGACGCATGTTGAATGCGATTACGGCTCGTTAATAACTATCCACTAAAGTATATTTTACCCAAAATTTGATTTTGAGACAAGTGCTCTCGCGATATAGAAAAAATATTTTCAAGCCAAATTCCAGAACCAAGCAGTAGACTTCCATTTTTACGCCCATCTATCGGATCATAATTGGAATCCATTTTTCTGGCAACTTACTTTGTAAAATACACACGACAATAATTCTCTCGATTTCCATCGAAAAATTACAACATTATTGTTCAAATTCAAATATCAAAATGTGTGCTTTCTAAAACATTCAGGCCGCCTCTAAGAATTCCTTACCGTTCAAAACTTATGGTCGAAACGGTGAACGAAAGAGACATTTCAACACATTTTCAAAGCAATCAAATCTCGTGAACGACTTGCCACCAACTTATTTTTTACCCAAAACTTGATTCTGAGATGATTGTCCTCGTGATGTAGGAAAAATATTTCCAGCCCAAATTGGGAATAAAACATTACACTTCCACTTTTACGCCCATCTATCGGATCATAATTGGCATCCATATTCCCGGTAACTCGCTGGGCCAAATACAAACAACTATAACTCTCACGATTTCCATCGAAAAAATACAAAATTTGAGTTCAAATTCAAGCTCTGGATGTGAACTTTTTAAAACAGTGAGACCGCGTCTAAGAATTCCTTACCGTTCAAAAGTTATTGTCGAAACGGTGACCGAAGGTCACTTTTCGACGCATGTTGAATGCGATTACGGCTCGTTAATAACTATCCACTAAAGTATATTTTACCCAAAATTTGATTTTGAGACAAGTGCTCTCGCGATATAGAAAAAATATTTTCAAGCCAAATTCCAGAACCAAGCAGTAGACTTCCATTTTTACGCCCATCTATCGGATTATAATTGGAATCCATTTTTCTGGCAACTTACTTTGTAAAATACACACGACAATAATTCTCTCGATTTCCATCGAAAAATTACAAAATTATTGTTCAAATTCAAATATCAAAATGTGTGCTTTCTAAAACATTCAGGCCGCCTCTAAGAATTCCTTACCGTTCAAAACTTATGGTCGAAACGGTGAACGAAAGAGACATTTCAACACATTTTCAAAGCAATCAAATCTCGTGAACGACTTGCCACCAACTTATTTTTTACCCAAAACTTGATTATGAGATGATTGTCCTCGTGATATAGGAAAAATATTTCCAGCCCAAATTGGGAATAAAACATTACACTTCCACTTTTACGCCCATCTATCGGATCATAATTGGCATCCATATTCCCGGTAACTCGCTGGGCCAAATACAAACAACTATAACTCTCACGATTTCCATCGAAAAAATACAAAATTTGAGTTCAAATTCAAGCTCTGGATGTGAACTTTTTAAAACAGTGAGACCGCGTCTAAGAATTCCTTACCGTTCAAAAGTTATTGTCGAAACGGTGACCGAAGGTCACTTTTCGACGCATGTTGAATGCGATTACGGCTCGTTAATAACTATCCACTAAAGTATATTTTACCCAAAATTTGATTTTGAGACAAGTGCTCTCGCGATATAGAAAAAATATTTTCAAGCCAAATTCCAGAACCAAGCAGTAGACTTCCATTTTTACGCCCATCTATCGGATCATAATTGGAATCCATTTTTCTGGCAACTTACTTTGTAAAATACACACGACAATAATTCTCTCGATTTCCATCGAAAAATTACAACATTATTGTTCAAATTCAAATATCAAAATGTGTGCTTTCTAAAACATTCAGGCCGCCTCTAAGAATTCCTTACCGTTCAAAACTTATGGTCGAAACGGTGAACGAAAGAGACATTTCAACACATTTTCAAAGCAATCAAATCTCGTGAACGACTTGCCACCAACTTATTTTTTACCCAAAACTTGATTCTGAGATGATTGTCCTCGTGATGTAGGAAAAATATTTCCAGCCCAAATTGGGAATAAAACATTACACTTCCACTTTTACGCCCATCTATCGGATCATAATTGGCATCCATATTCCCGGTAACTCGCTGGGCCAAATACAAACAACTATAACTCTCACGATTTCCATCGAAAAAATACAAAATTTGAGTTCAAATTCAAGCTCTGGATGTGAACTTTTTAAAACAGTGAGACCGCGTCTAAGAATTCCTTACCGTTCAAAAGTTATTGTCGAAACGGTGACCGAAGGTCACTTTTCGACGCATGTTGAATGCGATTACGGCTCGTTAATAACTATCCACTAAAGTATATTTTACCCAAAATTTGATTTTGAGACAAGTGCTCTCGCGATATAGAAAAAATATTTTCAAGCCAAATTCCAGAACCAAGCAGTAGACTTCCATTTTTACGCCCATCTATCGGATCATAATTGGAATCCATTTTTCTGGCAACTTACTTTGTAAAATACACACGACAATAATTCTCTCGATTTCCATCGAAAAATTACAAAATTATTGTTCAAATTCAAATATCAAAATGTGTGCTTTCTAAAACATTCAGGCCGCCTCTAAGAATTCCTTACCGTTCAAAACTTATGGTCGAAACGGTGAACGAAAGAGACATTTCAACACATTTTCAAAGCAATCAAATCTCGTGAACGACTTGCCACCAACTTATTTTTTACCCAAAACTTGATTCTGAGATGATTGTCCTCGTGATGTAGGAAAAATATTTCCAGCCCAAATTGGGAATAAAACATTACACTTCCACTTTTACGCCCATCTATCGGATCATAATTGGCATCCATATTCCCGGTAACTCGCTGGGCCAAATACAAACAACTATAACTCTCACGATTTCCATCGAAAAAATACAAAATTTGAGTTCAAATTCAAGCTCTGGATGTGAACTTTTTAAAACAGTGAGACCGCGTCTAAGAATTCCTTACCGTTCAAAAGTTATTGTCGAAACGGTGACCGAAGGTCACTTTTCGACGCATGTTGAATGCGATTACGGCTCGTTAATAACTATCCACTAAAGTATATTTTACCCAAAATTTGATTTTGAGACAAGTGCTCTCGCGATATAGAAAAAATATTTTCAAGCCAAATTCCAGAACCAAGCAGTAGACTTCCATTTTTACGCCCATCTATCGGATTATAATTGGAATCCATTTTTCTGGCAACTTACTTTGTAAAATACACACGACAATAATTCTCTCGATTTCCATCGAAAAATTACAAAATTATTGTTCAAATTCAAATATCAAAATGTGTGCTTTCTAAAACATTCAGGCCGCCTCTAAGAATTCCTTACCGTTCAAAACTTATGGTCGAAACGGTGAACGAAAGAGACATTTCAACACATTTTCAAAGCAATCAAATCTCGTGAACGACTTGCCACCAACTTATTTTTTACCCAAAACTTGATTATGAGATGATTGTCCTCGTGATATAGGAAAAATATTTCCAGCCCAAATTGGGAATAAAACATTACACTTCCACTTTTACGCCCATCTATCGGATCATAATTGGCATCCATATTCCCGGTAACTCGCTGGGCCAAATACAAACAACTATAACTCTCACGATTTCCATCGAAAAAATACAAAATTTGAGTTCAAATTCAAGCTCTGGATGTGAACTTTTTAAAACAGTGAGACCGCGTCTAAGAATTCCTTACCGTTCAAAAGTTATTGTCGAAACGGTGACCGAAGGTCACTTTTCGACGCATGTTGAATGCGATTACGGCTCGTTAATAACTATCCACTAAAGTATATTTTACCCAAAATTTGATTTTGAGACAAGTGCTCTCGCGATATAGAAAAAATATTTTCAAGCCAAATTCCAGAACCAAGCAGTAGACTTCCATTTTTACGCCCATCTATCGGATCATAATTGGAATCCATTTTTCTGGCAACTTACTTTGTAAAATACACACGACAATAATTCTCTCGATTTCCATCGAAAAATTACAACATTATTGTTCAAATTCAAATATCAAAATGTGTGCTTTCTAAAACATTCAGGCCGCCTCTAAGAATTCCTTACCGTTCAAAACTTATGGTCGAAACGGTGAACGAAAGAGACATTTCAACACATTTTCAAAGCAATCAAATCTCGTGAACGACTTGCCACCAACTTATTTTTTACCCAAAACTTGATTCTGAGATGATTGTCCTCGTGATGTAGGAAAAATATTTCCAGCCCAAATTGGGAATAAAACATTACACTTCCACTTTTACGCCCATCTATCGGATCATAATTGGCATCCATATTCCCGGTAACTCGCTGGGCCAAATACAAACAACTATAACTCTCACGATTTCCATCGAAAAAATACAAAATTTGAGTTCAAATTCAAGCTCTGGATGTGAACTTTTAAAACAGTGAGACCGCGTCTAAGAATTCCTTACCGTTCAAAAGTTATTGTCGAAA
The DNA here is from genome assembly GCF_932294415.1 of Quercus robur. Classification (NCBI taxonomy): domain Eukaryota; kingdom Viridiplantae; phylum Streptophyta; class Magnoliopsida; order Fagales; family Fagaceae; genus Quercus; species Quercus robur. Next base: position 218,832 of record NW_026088400.1, on the reverse strand, counting down.
CGGTGACCGAAGGTCACTTTTCGACGCATGTTGAATGCGATTACGGCTCGTTAATAACTATCCACTAAAGTATATTTTACCCAAAATTTGATTTTGAGACAAGTGCTCTCGCGATATAGAAAAAATATTTTCAAGCCAAATTCCAGAACCAAGCAGTAGACTTCCATTTTTACGCCCATCTATCGGATTATAATTGGAATCCATTTTTCTGGCAACTTACTTTGTAAAATACACACGACAATAATTCTCTCGATTTCCATCGAAAAATTACAAAATTATTGTTCAAATTCAAATATCAAAATGTGTGCTTTCTAAAACATTCAGGCCGCCTCTAAGAATTCCTTACCGTTCAAAACTTATGGTCGAAACGGTGAACGAAAGAGACATTTCAACACATTTTCAAAGCAATCAAATCTCGTGAACGACTTGCCACCAACTTATTTTTTACCCAAAACTTGATTCTGAGATGATTGTCCTCGTGATGTAGGAAAAATATTTCCAGCCCAAATTGGGAATAAAACATTACACTTCCACTTTTACGCCCATCTATCGGATCATAATTGGCATCCATATTCCCGGTAACTCGCTGGGCCAAATACAAACAACTATAACTCTCACGATTTCCATCGAAAAAATACAAAATTTGAGTTCAAATTCAAGCTCTGGATGTGAACTTTTTAAAACAGTGAGACCGCGTCTAAGAATTCCTTACCGTTCAAAAGTTATTGTCGAAACGGTGACCGAAGGTCACTTTTCGACGCATGTTGAATGCGATTACGGCTCGTTAATAACTATCCACTAAAGTATATTTTACCCAAAATTTGATTTTGAGACAAGTGCTCTCGCGATATAGAAAAAATATTTTCAAGCCAAATTCCAGAACCAAGCAGTAGACTTCCATTTTTACGCCCATCTATCGGATTATAATTGGAATCCCATTTTTCTGGCAACTTACTTTGTAAAATACACACGACAATAATTCTCTCGATTTCCATCGAAAAATTACAAAATTATTGTTCAAATTCAAATATCAAAATGTGTGCTTTCTAAAACATTCAGGCCGCCTCTAAGAATTCCTTACCGTTCAAAACTTATGGTCGAAACGGTGAACGAAAGAGACATTTCAACACATTTTCAAAGCAATCAAATCTCGTGAACGACTTGCCACCAACTTATTTTTTACCCAAAACTTGATTATGAGATGATTGTCCTCGTGATATAGGAAAAATATTTCCAGCCCAAATTGGGAATAAAACATTACACTTCCACTTTTACGCCCATCTATCGGATCATAATTGGCATCCATATTCCCGGTAACTCGCTGGGCCAAATACAAACAACTATAACTCTCACGATTTCCATCGAAAAAATACAAAATTTGAGTTCAAATTCAAGCTCTGGATGTGAACTTTTTAAAACAGTGAGACCGCGTCTAAGAATTCCTTACCGTTCAAAAGTTATTGTCGAAACGGTGACCGAAGGTCACTTTTCGACGCATGTTGAATGCGATTACGGCTCGTTAATAACTATCCACTAAAGTATATTTTACCCAAAATTTGATTTTGAGACAAGTGCTCTCGCGATATAGAAAAAATATTTTCAAGCCAAATTCCAGAACCAAGCAGTAGACTTCCATTTTTACGCCCATCTATCGGATCATAATTGGAATCCATTTTTCTGGCAACTTACTTTGTAAAATACACACGACAATAATTCTCTCGATTTCCATCGAAAAATTACAACATTATTGTTCAAATTCAAATATCAAAATGTGTGCTTTCTAAAACATTCAGGCCGCCTCTAAGAATTCCTTACCGTTCAAAACTTATGGTCGAAACGGTGAACGAAAGAGACATTTCAACACATTTTCAAAGCAATCAAATCTCGTGAACGACTTGCCACCAACTTATTTTTTACCCAAAACTTGATTCTGAGATGATTGTCCTCGTGATGTAGGAAAAATATTTCCAGCCCAAATTGGGAATAAAACATTACACTTCCACTTTTACGCCCATCTATCGGATCATAATTGGCATCCATATTCCCGGTAACTCGCTGGGCCAAATACAAACAACTATAACTCTCACGATTTCCATCGAAAAAATACAAAATTTGAGTTCAAATTCAAGCTCTGGATGTGAACTTTTTAAAACAGTGAGACCGCGTCTAAGAATTCCTTACCGTTCAAAAGTTATTGTCGAAACGGTGACCGAAGGTCACTTTTCGACGCATGTTGAATGCGATTACGGCTCGTTAATAACTATCCACTAAAGTATATTTTACCCAAAATTTGATTTTGAGACAAGTGCTCTCGCGATATAGAAAAAATATTTTCAAGCCAAATTCCAGAACCAAGCAGTAGACTTCCATTTTTACGCCCATCTATCGGATTATAATTGGAATCCATTTTTCTGGCAACTTACTTTGTAAAATACACACGACAATAATTCTCTCGATTTCCATCGAAAAATTACAACATTATTGTTCAAATTCAAATATCAAAATGTGTGCTTTCTAAAACATTCAGGCCGCCTCTAAGAATTCCTTACCGTTCAAAACTTATGGTCGAAACGGTGAACGAAAGAGACATTTCAACACATTTTCAAAGCAATCAAATCTCGTGAACGACTTGCCACCAACTTATTTTTTACCCAAAACTTGATTATGAGATGATTGTCCTCGTGATATAGGAAAAATATTTCCAGCCCAAATTGGGAATAAAACATTACACTTCCACTTTTACGCCCATCTATCGGATCATAATTGGCATCCATATTCCCGGTAACTCGCTGGGCCAAATACAAACAACTATAACTCTCACGATTTCCATCGAAAAAATACAAAATTTGAGTTCAAATTCAAGCTCTGGATGTGAACTTTTTAAAACAGTGAGACCGCGTCTAAGAATTCCTTACCGTTCAAAAGTTATTGTCGAAACGGTGACCGAAGGTCACTTTTCGACGCATGTTGAATGCGATTACGGCTCGTTAATAACTATCCACTAAAGTATATTTTACCCAAAATTTGATTTTGAGACAAGTGCTCTCGCGATATAGAAAAAATATTTTCAAGCCAAATTCCAGAACCAAGCAGTAGACTTCCATTTTTACGCCCATCTATCGGATCATAATTGGAATCCATTTTTCTGGCAACTTACTTTGTAAAATACACACGACAATAATTCTCTCGATTTCCATCGAAAAATTACAACATTATTGTTCAAATTCAAATATCAAAATGTGTGCTTTCTAAAACATTCAGGCCGCCTCTAAGAATTCCTTACCGTTCAAAACTTATGGTCGAAACGGTGAACGAAAGAGACATTTCAACACATTTTCAAAGCAATCAAATCTCGTGAACGACTTGCCACCAACTTATTTTTTACCCAAAACTTGATTCTGAGATGATTGTCCTCGTGATGTAGGAAAAATATTTCCAGCCCAAATTGGGAATAAAACATTACACTTCCACTTTTACGCCCATCTATCGGATCATAATTGGCATCCATATTCCCGGTAACTCGCTGGGCCAAATACAAACAACTATAACTCTCACGATTTCCATCGAAAAAATACAAAATTTGAGTTCAAATTCAAGCTCTGGATGTGAACTTTTTAAAACAGTGAGACCGCGTCTAAGAATTCCTTACCGTTCAAAAGTTATTGTCGAAACGGTGACCGAAGGTCACTTTTCGACGCATGTTGAATGCGATTACGGCTCGTTAATAACTATCCACTAAAGTATATTTTACCCAAAATTTGATTTTGAGACAAGTGCTCTCGCGATATAGAAAAAATATTTTCAAGCCAAATTACAGAACCAAGCAGTAGACTTCCATTTTTACGCCCATCTATCGGATCATAATTGGAATCCATTTTTCTGGCAACTTACTTTGTAAAATACACACGACAATAATTCTCTCGATTTCCATCGAAAAATTACAACATTATTGTTCAAATTCAAATATCAAAATGTGTGCTTTCTAAAACATTCAGGCCGCCTCTAAGAATTCCTTACCGTTCAAAACTTATGGTCGAAACGGTGAACGAAAGAGACATTTCAACACATTTTCAAAGCAATCAAATCTCGTGAACGACTTGCCACCAACTTATTTTTTACCCAAAACTTGATTCTGAGATGATTGTCCTCGTGATGTAGGAAAAATATTTCCAGCCCAAATTGGGAATAAAACATTACACTTCCACTTTTACGCCCATCTATCGGATCATAATTGGCATCCATATTCCCGGTAACTCGCTGGGCCAAATACAAACAACTATAACTCTCACGATTTCCATCGAAAAAATACAAAATTTGAGTTCAAATTCAAGCTCTGGATGTGAACTTTTTAAAACAGTGAGACCGCGTCTAAGAATTCCTTACCGTTCAAAAGTTATTGTCGAAACGGTGACCGAAGGTCACTTTTCGACGCATGTTGAATGCGATTACGGCTCGTTAATAACTATCCACTAAAGTATATTTTACCCAAAATTTGATTTTGAGACAAGTGCTCTCGCGATATAGAAAAAATATTTTCAAGCCAAATTCCAGAACCAAGCAGTAGACTTCCATTTTTACGCCCATCTATCGGATCATAATTGGAATCCATTTTTCTGGCAACTTACTTTGTAAAATACACACGACAATAATTCTCTCGATTTCCATCGAAAAATTACAACATTATTGTTCAAATTCAAATATCAAAATGTGTGCTTTCTAAAACATTCAGGCCGCCTCTAAGAATTCCTTACCGTTCAAAACTTATGGTCGAAACGGTGAACGAAAGAGACATTTCAACACATTTTCAAAGCAATCAAATCTCGTGAACGACTTGCCACCAACTTATTTTTTACCCAAAACTTGATTCTGAGATGATTGTCCTCGTGATGTAGGAAAAATATTTCCAGCCCAAATTGGGAATAAAACATTACACTTCCACTTTTACGCCCATCTATCGGATCATAATTGGCATCCATATTCCCGGTAACTCGCTGGGCCAAATACAAACAACTATAACTCTCACGATTTCCATCGAAAAAATACAAAATTTGAGTTCAAATTCAAGCTCTGGATGTGAACTTTTTAAAACAGTGAGACCGCGTCTAAGAATTCCTTACCGTTCAAAAGTTATTGTCGAAACGGTGACCGAAGGTCACTTTTCGACGCATGTTGAATGCGATTACGGCTCGTTAATAACTATCCACTAAAGTATATTTTACCCAAAATTTGATTTTGAGACAAGTGCTCTCGCGATATAGAAAAAATATTTTCAAGCCAAATTACAGAACCAAGCAGTAGACTTCCATTTTTACGCCCATCTATCGGATCATAATTGGAATCCATTTTTCTGGCAACTTACTTTGTAAAATACACACGACAATAATTCTCTCGATTTCCATCGAAAAATTACAACATTATTGTTCAAATTCAAATATCAAAATGTGTGCTTTCTAAAACATTCAGGCCGCCTCTAAGAATTCCTTACCGTTCAAAACTTATGGTCGAAACGGTGAACGAAAGAGACATTTCAACACATTTTCAAAGCAATCAAATCTCGTGAACGACTTGCCACCAACTTATTTTTTACCCAAAACTTGATTCTGAGATGATTGTCCTCGTGATGTAGGAAAAATATTTCCAGCCCAAATTGGGAATAAAACATTACACTTCCACTTTTACGCCCATCTATCGGATCATAATTGGCATCCATATTCCCGGTAACTCGCTGGGCCAAATACAAACAACTATAACTCTCACGATTTCCATCGAAAAAATACAAAATTTGAGTTCAAATTCAAGCTCTGGATGTGAACTTTTTAAAACAGTGAGACCGCGTCTAAGAATTCCTTACCGTTCAAAAGTTATTGTCGAAACGGTGACCGAAGGTCACTTTTCGACGCATGTTGAATGCGATTACGGCTCGTTAATAACTATCCACTAAAGTATATTTTACCCAAAATTTGATTTTGAGACAAGTGCTCTCGCGATATAGAAAAAATATTTTCAAGCCAAATTCCAGAACCAAGCAGTAGACTTCCATTTTTACGCCCATCTATCGGATTATAATTGGAATCCATTTTTCTGGCAACTTACTTTGTAAAATACACACGACAATAATTCTCTCGATTTCCATCGAAAAATTACAAAATTATTGTTCAAATTCAAATATCAAAATGTGTGCTTTCTAAAACATTCAGGCCGCCTCTAAGAATTCCTTACCGTTCAAAACTTATGGTCGAAACGGTGAACGAAAGAGACATTTCAACACATTTTCAAAGCAATCAAATCTCGTGAACGACTTGCCACCAACTTATTTTTTACCCAAAACTTGATTATGAGATGATTGTCCTCGTGATATAGGAAAAATATTTCCAGCCCAAATTGGGAATAAAACATTACACTTCCACTTTTACGCCCATCTATCGGATCATAATTGGCATCCATATTCCCGGTAACTCGCTGGGCCAAATACAAACAACTATAACTCTCACGATTTCCATCGAAAAAATACAAAATTTGAGTTCAAATTCAAGCTCTGGATGTGAACTTTTTAAAACAGTGAGACCGCGTCTAAGAATTCCTTACCGTTCAAAAGTTATTGTCGAAACGGTGACCGAAGGTCACTTTTCGACGCATGTTGAATGCGATTACGGCTCGTTAATAACTATCCACTAAAGTATATTTTACCCAAAATTTGATTTTGAGACAAGTGCTCTCGCGATATAGAAAAAATATTTTCAAGCCAAATTCCAGAACCAAGCAGTAGACTTCCATTTTTACGCCCATCTATCGGATCATAATTGGAATCCATTTTTCTGGCAACTTACTTTGTAAAATACACACGACAATAATTCTCTCGATTTCCATCGAAAAATTACAACATTATTGTTCAAATTCAAATATCAAAATGTGTGCTTTCTAAAACATTCAGGCCGCCTCTAAGAATTCCTTACCGTTCAAAACTTATGGTCGAAACGGTGAACGAAAGAGACATTTCAACACATTTTCAAAGCAATCAAATCTCGTGAACGACTTGCCACCAACTTATTTTTTACCCAAAACTTGATTCTGAGATGATTGTCCTCGTGATGTAGGAAAAATATTTCCAGCCCAAATTGGGAATAAAACATTACACTTCCACTTTTACGCCCATCTATCGGATCATAATTGGCATCCATATTCCCGGTAACTCGCTGGGCCAAATACAAACAACTATAACTCTCACGATTTCCATCGAAAAAATACAAAATTTGAGTTCAAATTCAAGCTCTGGATGTGAACTTTTTAAAACAGTGAGACCGCGTCTAAGAATTCCTTACCGTTCAAAAGTTATTGTCGAAACGGTGACCGAAGGTCACTTTTCGACGCATGTTGAATGCGATTACGGCTCGTTAATAACTATCCACTAAAGTATATTTTACCCAAAATTTGATTTTGAGACAAGTGCTCTCGCGATATAGAAAAAATATTTTCAAGCCAAATTCCAGAACCAAGCAGTAGACTTCCATTTTTACGCCCATCTATCGGATTATAATTGGAATCCATTTTTCTGGCAACTTACTTTGTAAAATACACACGACAATAATTCTCTCGATTTCCATCGAAAAATTACAAAATTATTGTTCAAATTCAAATATCAAAATGTGTGCTTTCTAAAACATTCAGGCCGCCTCTAAGAATTCCTTACCGTTCAAAACTTATGGTCGAAACGGTGAACGAAAGAGACATTTCAACACATTTTCAAAGCAATCAAATCTCGTGAACGACTTGCCACCAACTTATTTTTTACCCAAAACTTGATTATGAGATGATTGTCCTCGTGATATAGGAAAAATATTTCCAGCCCAAATTGGGAATAAAACATTACACTTCCACTTTTACGCCCATCTATCGGATCATAATTGGCATCCATATTCCCGGTAACTCGCTGGGCCAAATACAAACAACTATAACTCTCACGATTTCCATCGAAAAAATACAAAATTTGAGTTCAAATTCAAGCTCTGGATGTGAACTTTTTAAAACAGTGAGACCGCGTCTAAGAATTCCTTACCGTTCAAAAGTTATTGTCGAAACGGTGACCGAAGGTCACTTTTCGACGCATGTTGAATGCGATTACGGCTCGTTAATAACTATCCACTAAAGTATATTTTACCCAAAATTTGATTTTGAGACAAGTGCTCTCGCGATATAGAAAAAATATTTTCAAGCCAAATTCCAGAACCAAGCAGTAGACTTCCATTTTTACGCCCATCTATCGGATCATAATTGGAATCCATTTTTCTGGCAACTTACTTTGTAAAATACACACGACAATAATTCTCTCGATTTCCATCGAAAAATTACAACATTATTGTTCAAATTCAAATATCAAAATGTGTGCTTTCTAAAACATTCAGGCCGCCTCTAAGAATTCCTTACCGTTCAAAACTTATGGTCGAAACGGTGAACGAAAGAGACATTTCAACACATTTTCAAAGCAATCAAATCTCGTGAACGACTTGCCACCAACTTATTTTTTACCCAAAACTTGATTCTGAGATGATTGTCCTCGTGATGTAGGAAAAATATTTCCAGCCCAAATTGGGAATAAAACATTACACTTCCACTTTTACGCCCATCTATCGGATCATAATTGGCATCCATATTCCCGGTAACTCGCTGGGCCAAATACAAACAACTATAACTCTCACGATTTCCATCGAAAAAATACAAAATTTGAGTTCAAATTCAAGCTCTGGATGTGAACTTTTTAAAACAGTGAGACCGCGTCTAAGAATTCCTTACCGTTCAAAAGTTATTGTCGAAACGGTGACCGAAGGTCACTTTTCGACGCATGTTGAATGCGATTACGGCTCGTTAATAACTATCCACTAAAGTATATTTTACCCAAAATTTGATTTTGAGACAAGTGCTCTCGCGATATAGAAAAAATATTTTCAAGCCAAATTCCAGAACCAAGCAGTAGACTTCCATTTTTACGCCCATCTATCGGATTATAATTGGAATCCATTTTTCTGGCAACTTACTTTGTAAAATACACACGACAATAATTCTCTCGATTTCCATCGAAAAATTACAAAATTATTGTTCAAATTCAAATATCAAAATGTGTGCTTTCTAAAACATTCAGGCCGCCTCTAAGAATTCCTTACCGTTCAAAACTTATGGTCGAAACGGTGAACGAAAGAGACATTTCAACACATTTTCAAAGCAATCAAATCTCGTGAACGACTTGCCACCAACTTATTTTTTACCCAAAACTTGATTATGAGATGATTGTCCTCGTGATATAGGAAAAATATTTCCAGCCCAAATTGGGAATAAAACATTACACTTCCACTTTTACGCCCATCTATCGGATCATAATTGGCATCCATATTCCCGGTAACTCGCTGGGCCAAATACAAACAACTATAACTCTCACGATTTCCATCGAAAAAATACAAAATTTGAGTTCAAATTCAAGCTCTGGATGTGAACTTTTTAAAACAGTGAGACCGCGTCTAAGAATTCCTTACCGTTCAAAAGTTATTGTCGAAACGGTGACCGAAGGTCACTTTTCGACGCATGTTGAATGCGATTACGGCTCGTTAATAACTATCCACTAAAGTATATTTTACCCAAAATTTGATTTTGAGACAAGTGCTCTCGCGATATAGAAAAAATATTTTCAAGCCAAATTCCAGAACCAAGCAGTAGACTTCCATTTTTACGCCCATCTATCGGATCATAATTGGAATCCATTTTTCTGGCAACTTACTTTGTAAAATACACACGACAATAATTCTCTCGATTTCCATCGAAAAATTACAACATTATTGTTCAAATTCAAATATCAAAATGTGTGCTTTCTAAAACATTCAGGCCGCCTCTAAGAATTCCTTACCGTTCAAAACTTATGGTCGAAACGGTGAACGAAAGAGACATTTCAACACATTTTCAAAGCAATCAAATCTCGTGAACGACTTGCCACCAACTTATTTTTTACCCAAAACTTGATTCTGAGATGATTGTCCTCGTGATGTAGGAAAAATATTTCCAGCCCAAATTGGGAATAAAACATTACACTTCCACTTTTACGCCCATCTATCGGATCATAATTGGCATCCATATTCCCGGTAACTCGCTGGGCCAAATACAAACAACTATAACTCTCACGATTTCCATCGAAAAAATACAAAATTTGAGTTCAAATTCAAGCTCTGGATGTGAACTTTTTAAAACAGTGAGACCGCGTCTAAGAATTCCTTACCGTTCAAAAGTTATTGTCGAAACGGTGACCGAAGGTCACTTTTCGACGCATGTTGAATGCGATTACGGCTCGTTAATAACTATCCACTAAAGTATATTTTACCCAAAATTTGATTTTGAGACAAGTGCTCTCGCGATATAGAAAAAATATTTTCAAGCCAAATTCCAGAACCAAGCAGTAGACTTCCATTTTTACGCCCATCTATCGGATTATAATTGGAATCCATTTTTCTGGCAACTTACTTTGTAAAATACACACGACAATAATTCTCTCGATTTCCATCGAAAAATTACAACATTATTGTTCAAATTCAAATATCAAAATGTGTGCTTTCTAAAACATTCAGGCCGCCTCTAAGAATTCCTTACCGTTCAAAACTTATGGTCGAAACGGTGAACGAAAGAGACATTTCAACACATTTTCAAAGCAATCAAATCTCGTGAACGACTTGCCACCAACTTATTTTTTACCCAAAACTTGATTATGAGATGATTGTCCTCGTGATATAGGAAAAATATTTCCAGCCCAAATTGGGAATAAAACATTACACTTCCACTTTTACGCCCATCTATCGGATCATAATTGGCATCCATATTCCCGGTAACTCGCTGGGCCAAATACAAACAACTATAACTCTCACGATTTCCATCGAAAAAATACAAAATTTGAGTTCAAATTCAAGCTCTGGATGTGAACTTTTTAAAACAGTGAGACCGCGTCTAAGAATTCCTTACCGTTCAAAAGTTATTGTCGAAACGGTGACCGAAGGTCACTTTTCGACGCATGTTGAATGCGATTACGGCTCGTTAATAACTATCCACTAAAGTATATTTTACCCAAAATTTGATTTTGAGACAAGTGCTCTCGCGATATAGAAAAAATATTTTCAAGCCAAATTCCAGAACCAAGCAGTAGACTTCCATTTTTACGCCCATCTATCGGATCATAATTGGAATCCATTTTTCTGGCAACTTACTTTGTAAAATACACACGACAATAATTCTCTCGATTTCCATCGAAAAATTACAACATTATTGTTCAAATTCAAATATCAAAATGTGTGCTTTCTAAAACATTCAGGCCGCCTCTAAGAATTCCTTACCGTTCAAAACTTATGGTCGAAACGGTGAACGAAAGAGACATTTCAACACATTTTCAAAGCAATCAAATCTCGTGAACGACTTGCCACCAACTTATTTTTTACCCAAAACTTGATTCTGAGATGATTGTCCTCGTGATGTAGGAAAAATATTTCCAGCCCAAATTGGGAATAAAACATTACACTTCCACTTTTACGCCCATCTATCGGATCATAATTGGCATCCATATTCCCGGTAACTCGCTGGGCCAAATACAAACAACTATAACTCTCACGATTTCCATCGAAAAAATACAAAATTTGAGTTCAAATTCAAGCTCTGGATGTGAACTTTTTAAAACAGTGAGACCGCGTCTAAGAATTCCTTACCGTTCAAAAGTTATTGTCGAAACGGTGACCGAAGGTCACTTTTCGACGCATGTTGAATGCGATTACGGCTCGTTAATAACTATCCACTAAAGTATATTTTACCCAAAATTTGATTTTGAGACAAGTGCTCTCGCGATATAGAAAAAATATTTTCAAGCCAAATTCCAGAACCAAGCAGTAGACTTCCATTTTTACGCCCATCTATCGAATTATAATTGGAATCCATTTTTCTGGCAACTTACTTTGTAAAATACACACGACAATAATTCTCTCGATTTCCATCGAAAAATTACAACATTATTGTTCAAATTCAAATATCAAAATGTGTGCTTTCTAAAACATTCAGGCCGCCTCTAAGAATTCCTTACCGTTCAAAACTTATGGTCGAAACGGTGAACGAAAGAGACATTTCAACACATTTTCAAAGCAATCAAATCTCGTGAACGACTTGCCACCAACTTATTTTTTACCCAAAACTTGATTATGAGATGATTGTCCTCGTGATATAGGAAAAATATTTCCAGCAAAAATTGGGAATAAAACATTACACTTCCACTTTTACGCCCATCTATCGGATCATAATTGGCATCCATATTCCCGGTAACTCGCTGGGCCAAATACAAACAACTATAACTCTCACGATTTCCATCGAAAAAATACAAAATTTGAGTTCAAATTCAAGCTCTGGATGTGAACTTTTTAAAACAGTGAGACCGCGTCTAAGAATTCCTTACCGTTCAAAAGTTATTGTCGAAACGGTGACCGAAGGTCACTTTTCGACGCATGTTGAATGCGATTACGGCTCGTTAATAACTATCCACTAAAGTATATTTTACCCAAAATTTGATTTTGAGACAAGTGCTCTCGCGATATAGAAAAAATATTTTCAAGCCAAATTCCAGAACCAAGCAGTAGACTTCCATTTTTACGCCCATCTATCGGATCATAATTGGAATCCATTTTTCTGGCAACTTACTTTGTAAAATACACACGACAATAATTCTCTCGATTTCCATCGAAAAATTACAACATTATTGTTCAAATTCAAATATCAAAATGTGTGCTTTCTAAAACATTCAGGCCGCCTCTAAGAATTCCTTACCGTTCAAAACTTATGGTCGAAACGGTGAACGAAAGAGACATTTCAACACATTTTCAAAGCAATCAAATCTCGTGAACGACTTGCCACCAACTTATTTTTTACCCAAAACTTGATTCTGAGATGATTGTCCTCGTGATGTAGGAAAAATATTTCCAGCCCAAATTGGGAATAAAACATTACACTTCCACTTTTACGCCCATCTATCGGATCATAATTGGCATCCATATTCCCGGTAACTCGCTGGGCCAAATACAAACAACTATAACTCTCACGATTTCCATCGAAAAAATACAAAATTTGAGTTCAAATTCAAGCTCTGGATGTGAACTTTTTAAAACAGTGAGACCGCGTCTAAGAATTCCTTACCGTTCAAAAGTTATTGTCGAAACGGTGACCGAAGGTCACTTTTCGACGCATGTTGAATGCGATTACGGCTCGTTAATAACTATCCACTAAAGTATATTTTACCCAAAATTTGATTTTGAGACAAGTGCTCTCGCGATATAGAAAAAATATTTTCAAGCCAAATTCCAGAACCAAGCAGTAGACTTCCATTTTTACGCCCATCTATCGGATTATAATTGGAATCCATTTTTCTGGCAACTTACTTTGTAAAATACACACGACAATAATTCTCTCGATTTCCATCGAAAAATTACAAAATTATTGTTCAAATTCAAATATCAAAATGTGTGCTTTCTAAAACATTCAGGCCGCCTCTAAGAATTCCTTACCGTTCAAAACTTATGGTCGAAACGGTGAACGAAAGAGACATTTCAACACATTTTCAAAGCAATCAAATCTCGTGAACGACTTGCCACCAACTTATTTTTTACCCAAAACTTGATTATGAGATGATTGTCCTCGTGATATAGGAAAAATATTTCCAGCCCAAATTGGGAATAAAACATTACACTTCCACTTTTACGCCCATCTATCGGATCATAATTGGCATCCATATTCCCGGTAACTCGCTGGGCCAAATACAAACAACTATAACTCTCACGATTTCCATCGAAAAAATACAAAATTTGAGTTCAAATTCAAGCTCTGGATGTGAACTTTTTAAAACAGTGAGACCGCGTCTAAGAATTCCTTACCGTTCAAAAGTTATTGTCGAAACGGTGACCGAAGGTCACTTTTCGACGCATGTTGAATGCGATTACGGCTCGTTAATAACTATCCACTAAAGTATATTTTACCCAAAATTTGATTTTGAGACAAGTGCTCTCGCGATATAGAAAAAATATTTTCAAGCCAAATTCCAGAACCAAGCAGTAGACTTCCATTTTTACGCCCATCTATCGGATCATAATTGGAATCCATTTTTCTGGCAACTTACTTTGTAAAATACACACGACAATAATTCTCTCGATTTCCATCGAAAAATTACAACATTATTGTTCAAATTCAAATATCAAAATGTGTGCTTTCTAAAACATTCAGGCCGCCTCTAAGAATTCCTTACCGTTCAAAACTTATGGTCGAAACGGTGAACGAAAGAGACATTTCAACACATTTTCAAAGCAATCAAATCTCGTGAACGACTTGCCACCAACTTATTTTTTACCCAAAACTTGATTCTGAGATGATTGTCCTCGTGATGTAGGAAAAATATTTCCAGCCCAAATTGGGAATAAAACATTACACTTCCACTTTTACGCCCATCTATCGGATCATAATTGGCATCCATATTCCCGGTAACTCGCTGGGCCAAATACAAACAACTATAACTCTCACGATTTCCATCGAAAAAATACAAAATTTGAGTTCAAATTCAAGCTCTGGATGTGAACTTTTTAAAACAGTGAGACCGCGTCTAAGAATTCCTTACCGTTCAAAAGTTATTGTCGAAACGGTGACCGAAGGTCACTTTTCGACGCATGTTGAATGCGATTACGGCTCGTTAATAACTATCCACTAAAGTATATTTTACCCAAAATTTGATTTTGAGACAAGTGCTCTCGCGATATAGAAAAAATATTTTCAAGCCAAATTCCAGAACCAAGCAGTAGACTTCCATTTTTACGCCCATCTATCGGATTATAATTGGAATCCATTTTTCTGGCAACTTACTTTGTAAAATACACACGACAATAATTCTCTCGATTTCCATCGAAAAATTACAAAATTATTGTTCAAATTCAAATATCAAAATGTGTGCTTTCTAAAACATTCAGGCCGCCTCTAAGAATTCCTTACCGTTCAAAACTTATGGTCGAAACGGTGAACGAAAGAGACATTTCAACACATTTTCAAAGCAATCAAATCTCGTGAACGACTTGCCACCAACTTATTTTTTACCCAAAACTTGATTATGAGATGATTGTCCTCGTGATATAGGAAAAATATTTCCAGCCCAAATTGGGAATAAAACATTACACTTCCACTTTTACGCCCATCTATCGGATCATAATTGGCATCCATATTCCCGGTAACTCGCTGGGCCAAATACAAACAACTATAACTCTCACGATTTCCATCGAAAAAATACAAAATTTGAGTTCAAATTCAAGCTCTGGATGTGAACTTTTTAAAACAGTGAGACCGCGTCTAAGAATTCCTTACCGTTCAAAAGTTATTGTCGAAACGGTGACCGAAGGTCACTTTTCGACGCATGTTGAATGCGATTACGGCTCGTTAATAACTATCCACTAAAGTATATTTTACCCAAAATTTGATTTTGAGACAAGTGCTCTCGCGATATAGAAAAAATATTTTCAAGCCAAATTCCAGAACCAAGCAGTAGACTTCCATTTTTACGCCCATCTATCGGATCATAATTGGAATCCATTTTTCTGGCAACTTACTTTGTAAAATACACACGACAATAATTCTCTCGATTTCCATCGAAAAATTACAACATTATTGTTCAAATTCAAATATCAAAATGTGTGCTTTCTAAAACATTCAGGCCGCCTCTAAGAATTCCTTACCGTTCAAAACTTATGGTCGAAACGGTGAACGAAAGAGACATTTCAACACATTTTCAAAGCAATCAAATCTCGTGAACGACTTGCCACCAACTTATTTTTTACCCAAAACTTGATTCTGAGATGATTGTCCTCGTGATGTAGGAAAAATATTTCCAGCCCAAATTGGGAATAAAACATTACACTTCCACTTTTACGCCCATCTATCGGATCATAATTGGCATCCATATTCCCGGTAACTCGCTGGGCCAAATACAAACAACTATAACTCTCACGATTTCCATCGAAAAAATACAAAATTTGAGTTCAAATTCAAGCTCTGGATGTGAACTTTTTAAAACAGTGAGACCGCGTCTAAGAATTCCTTACCGTTCAAAAGTTATTGTCGAAACGGTGACCGAAGGTCACTTTTCGACGCATGTTGAATGCGATTACGGCTCGTTAATAACTATCCACTAAAGTATATTTTACCCAAAATTTGATTTTGAGACAAGTGCTCTCGCGATATAGAAAAAATATTTTCAAGCCAAATTCCAGAACCAAGCAGTAGACTTCCATTTTTACGCCCATCTATCGGATTATAATTGGAATCCATTTTTCTGGCAACTTACTTTGTAAAATACACACGACAATAATTCTCTCGATTTCCATCGAAAAATTACAAAATTATTGTTCAAATTCAAATATCAAAATGTGTGCTTTCTAAAACATTCAGGCCGCCTCTAAGAATTCCTTACCGTTCAAAACTTATGGTCGAAACGGTGAACGAAAGAGACATTTCAACACATTTTCAAAGCAATCAAATCTCGTGAACGACTTGCCACCAACTTATTTTTTACCCAAAACTTGATTATGAGATGATTGTCCTCGTGATATAGGAAAAATATTTCCAGCCCAAATTGGGAATAAAACATTACACTTCCACTTTTACGCCCATCTATCGGATCATAATTGGCATCCATATTCCCGGTAACTCGCTGGGCCAAATACAAACAACTATAACTCTCACGATTTCCATCGAAAAAATACAAAATTTGAGTTCAAATTCAAGCTCTGGATGTGAACTTTTTAAAACAGTGAGACCGCGTCTAAGAATTCCTTACCGTTCAAAAGTTATTGTCGAAACGGTGACCGAAGGTCACTTTTCGACGCATGTTGAATGCGATTACGGCTCGTTAATAACTATCCACTAAAGTATATTTTACCCAAAATTTGATTTTGAGACAAGTGCTCTCGCGATATAGAAAAAATATTTTCAAGCCAAATTCCAGAACCAAGCAGTAGACTTCCATTTTTACGCCCATCTATCGGATCATAA
Source organism: Quercus robur (assembly GCF_932294415.1). Taxonomy (NCBI): domain Eukaryota; kingdom Viridiplantae; phylum Streptophyta; class Magnoliopsida; order Fagales; family Fagaceae; genus Quercus; species Quercus robur. Next base: position 201,756 of record NW_026088400.1, on the reverse strand, counting down.
TTGGAATCCATTTTTCTGGCAACTTACTTTGTAAAATACACACGACAATAATTCTCTCGATTTCCATCGAAAAATTACAACATTATTGTTCAAATTCAAATATCAAAATGTGTGCTTTCTAAAACATTCAGGCCGCCTCTAAGAATTCCTTACCGTTCAAAACTTATGGTCGAAACGGTGAACGAAAGAGACATTTCAACACATTTTCAAAGCAATCAAATCTCGTGAACGACTTGCCACCAACTTATTTTTTACCCAAAACTTGATTCTGAGATGATTGTCCTCGTGATGTAGGAAAAATATTTCCAGCCCAAATTGGGAATAAAACATTACACTTCCACTTTTACGCCCATCTATCGGATCATAATTGGCATCCATATTCCCGGTAACTCGCTGGGCCAAATACAAACAACTATAACTCTCACGATTTCCATCGAAAAAATACAAAATTTGAGTTCAAATTCAAGCTCTGGATGTGAACTTTTTAAAACAGTGAGACCGCGTCTAAGAATTCCTTACCGTTCAAAAGTTATTGTCGAAACGGTGACCGAAGGTCACTTTTCGACGCATGTTGAATGCGATTACGGCTCGTTAATAACTATCCACTAAAGTATATTTTACCCAAAATTTGATTTTGAGACAAGTGCTCTCGCGATATAGAAAAAATATTTTCAAGCCAAATTCCAGAACCAAGCAGTAGACTTCCATTTTTACGCCCATCTATCGGATTATAATTGGAATCCATTTTTCTGGCAACTTACTTTGTAAAATACACACGACAATAATTCTCTCGATTTCCATCGAAAAATTACAAAATTATTGTTCAAATTCAAATATCAAAATGTGTGCTTTCTAAAACATTCAGGCCGCCTCTAAGAATTCCTTACCGTTCAAAACTTATGGTCGAAACGGTGAACGAAAGAGACATTTCAACACATTTTCAAAGCAATCAAATCTCGTGAACGACTTGCCACCAACTTATTTTTTACCCAAAACTTGATTATGAGATGATTGTCCTCGTGATATAGGAAAAATATTTCCAGCCCAAATTGGGAATAAAACATTACACTTCCACTTTTACGCCCATCTATCGGATCATAATTGGCATCCATATTCCCGGTAACTCGCTGGGCCAAATACAAACAACTATAACTCTCACGATTTCCATCGAAAAAATACAAAATTTGAGTTCAAATTCAAGCTCTGGATGTGAACTTTTTAAAACAGTGAGACCGCGTCTAAGAATTCCTTACCGTTCAAAAGTTATTGTCGAAACGGTGACCGAAGGTCACTTTTCGACGCATGTTGAATGCGATTACGGCTCGTTAATAACTATCCACTAAAGTATATTTTACCCAAAATTTGATTTTGAGACAAGTGCTCTCGCGATATAGAAAAAATATTTTCAAGCCAAATTCCAGAACCAAGCAGTAGACTTCCATTTTTACGCCCATCTATCGGATCATAATTGGAATCCATTTTTCTGGCAACTTACTTTGTAAAATACACACGACAATAATTCTCTCGATTTCCATCGAAAAATTACAACATTATTGTTCAAATTCAAATATCAAAATGTGTGCTTTCTAAAACATTCAGGCCGCCTCTAAGAATTCCTTACCGTTCAAAACTTATGGTCGAAACGGTGAACGAAAGAGACATTTCAACACATTTTCAAAGCAATCAAATCTCGTGAACGACTTGCCACCAACTTATTTTTTACCCAAAACTTGATTCTGAGATGATTGTCCTCGTGATGTAGGAAAAATATTTCCAGCCCAAATTGGGAATAAAACATTACACTTCCACTTTTACGCCCATCTATCGGATCATAATTGGCATCCATATTCCCGGTAACTCGCTGGGCCAAATACAAACAACTATAACTCTCACGATTTCCATCGAAAAAATACAAAATTTGAGTTCAAATTCAAGCTCTGGATGTGAACTTTTTAAAACAGTGAGACCGCGTCTAAGAATTCCTTACCGTTCAAAAGTTATTGTCGAAACGGTGACCGAAGGTCACTTTTCGACGCATGTTGAATGCGATTACGGCTCGTTAATAACTATCCACTAAAGTATATTTTACCCAAAATTTGATTTTGAGACAAGTGCTCTCGCGATATAGAAAAAATATTTTCAAGCCAAATTCCAGAACCAAGCAGTAGACTTCCATTTTTACGCCCATCTATCGGATTATAATTGGAATCCATTTTTCTGGCAACTTACTTTGTAAAATACACACGACAATAATTCTCTCGATTTCCATCGAAAAATTACAAAATTATTGTTCAAATTCAAATATCAAAATGTGTGCTTTCTAAAACATTCAGGCCGCCTCTAAGAATTCCTTACCGTTCAAAACTTATGGTCGAAACGGTGAACGAAAGAGACATTTCAACACATTTTCAAAGCAATCAAATCTCGTGAACGACTTGCCACCAACTTATTTTTTACCCAAAACTTGATTATGAGATGATTGTCCTCGTGATATAGGAAAAATATTTCCAGCCCAAATTGGGAATAAAACATTACACTTCCACTTTTACGCCCATCTATCGGATCATAATTGGCATCCATATTCCCGGTAACTCGCTGGGCCAAATACAAACAACTATAACTCTCACGATTTCCATCGAAAAAATACAAAATTTGAGTTCAAATTCAAGCTCTGGATGTGAACTTTTTAAAACAGTGAGACCGCGTCTAAGAATTCCTTACCGTTCAAAAGTTATTGTCGAAACGGTGACCGAAGGTCACTTTTCGACGCATGTTGAATGCGATTACGGCTCGTTAATAACTATCCACTAAAGTATATTTTACCCAAAATTTGATTTTGAGACAAGTGCTCTCGCGATATAGAAAAAATATTTTCAAGCCAAATTCCAGAACCAAGCAGTAGACTTCCATTTTTACGCCCATCTATCGGATCATAATTGGAATCCATTTTTCTGGCAACTTACTTTGTAAAATACACACGACAATAATTCTCTCGATTTCCATCGAAAAATTACAACATTATTGTTCAAATTCAAATATCAAAATGTGTGCTTTCTAAAACATTCAGGCCGCCTCTAAGAATTCCTTACCGTTCAAAACTTATGGTCGAAACGGTGAACGAAAGAGACATTTCAACACATTTTCAAAGCAATCAAATCTCGTGAACGACTTGCCACCAACTTATTTTTTACCCAAAACTTGATTCTGAGATGATTGTCCTCGTGATGTAGGAAAAATATTTCCAGCCCAAATTGGGAATAAAACATTACACTTCCACTTTTACGCCCATCTATCGGATCATAATTGGCATCCATATTCCCGGTAACTCGCTGGGCCAAATACAAACAACTATAACTCTCACGATTTCCATCGAAAAAATACAAAATTTGAGTTCAAATTCAAGCTCTGGATGTGAACTTTTTAAAACAGTGAGACCGCGTCTAAGAATTCCTTACCGTTCAAAAGTTATTGTCGAAACGGTGACCGAAGGTCACTTTTCGACGCATGTTGAATGCGATTACGGCTCGTTAATAACTATCCACTAAAGTATATTTTACCCAAAATTTGATTTTGAGACAAGTGCTCTCGCGATATAGAAAAAATATTTTCAAGCCAAATTCCAGAACCAAGCAGTAGACTTCCATTTTTACGCCCATCTATCGGATTATAATTGGAATCCATTTTTCTGGCAACTTACTTTGTAAAATACACACGACAATAATTCTCTCGATTTCCATCGAAAAATTACAAAATTATTGTTCAAATTCAAATATCAAAATGTGTGCTTTCTAAAACATTCAGGCCGCCTCTAAGAATTCCTTACCGTTCAAAACTTATGGTCGAAACGGTGAACGAAAGAGACATTTCAACACATTTTCAAAGCAATCAAATCTCGTGAACGACTTGCCACCAACTTATTTTTTACCCAAAACTTGATTATGAGATGATTGTCCTCGTGATATAGGAAAAATATTTCCAGCCCAAATTGGGAATAAAACATTACACTTCCACTTTTACGCCCATCTATCGGATCATAATTGGCATCCATATTCCCGGTAACTCGCTGGGCCAAATACAAACAACTATAACTCTCACGATTTCCATCGAAAAAATACAAAATTTGAGTTCAAATTCAAGCTCTGGATGTGAACTTTTTAAAACAGTGAGACCGCGTCTAAGAATTCCTTACCGTTCAAAAGTTATTGTCGAAACGGTGACCGAAGGTCACTTTTCGACGCATGTTGAATGCGATTACGGCTCGTTAATAACTATCCACTAAAGTATATTTTACCCAAAATTTGATTTTGAGACAAGTGCTCTCGCGATATAGAAAAAATATTTTCAAGCCAAATTCCAGAACCAAGCAGTAGACTTCCATTTTTACGCCCATCTATCGGATCATAATTGGAATCCATTTTTCTGGCAACTTACTTTGTAAAATACACACGACAATAATTCTCTCGATTTCCATCGAAAAATTACAACATTATTGTTCAAATTCAAATATCAAAATGTGTGCTTTCTAAAACATTCAGGCCGCCTCTAAGAATTCCTTACCGTTCAAAACTTATGGTCGAAACGGTGAACGAAAGAGACATTTCAACACATTTTCAAAGCAATCAAATCTCGTGAACGACTTGCCACCAACTTATTTTTTACCCAAAACTTGATTCTGAGATGATTGTCCTCGTGATGTAGGAAAAATATTTCCAGCCCAAATTGGGAATAAAACATTACACTTCCACTTTTACGCCCATCTATCGGATCATAATTGGCATCCATATTCCCGGTAACTCGCTGGGCCAAATACAAACAACTATAACTCTCACGATTTCCATCGAAAAAATACAAAATTTGAGTTCAAATTCAAGCTCTGGATGTGAACTTTTTAAAACAGTGAGACCGCGTCTAAGAATTCCTTACCGTTCAAAAGTTATTGTCGAAACGGTGACCGAAGGTCACTTTTCGACGCATGTTGAATGCGATTACGGCTCGTTAATAACTATCCACTAAAGTATATTTTACCCAAAATTTGATTTTGAGACAAGTGCTCTCGCGATATAGAAAAAATATTTTCAAGCCAAATTCCAGAACCAAGCAGTAGACTTCCATTTTTACGCCCATCTATCGGATTATAATTGGAATCCATTTTTCTGGCAACTTACTTTGTAAAATACACACGACAATAATTCTCTCGATTTCCATCGAAAAATTACAAAATTATTGTTCAAATTCAAATATCAAAATGTGTGCTTTCTAAAACATTCAGGCCGCCTCTAAGAATTCCTTACCGTTCAAAACTTATGGTCGAAACGGTGAACGAAAGAGACATTTCAACACATTTTCAAAGCAATCAAATCTCGTGAACGACTTGCCACCAACTTATTTTTTACCCAAAACTTGATTATGAGATGATTGTCCTCGTGATATAGGAAAAATATTTCCAGCCCAAATTGGGAATAAAACATTACACTTCCACTTTTACGCCCATCTATCGGATCATAATTGGCATCCATATTCCCGGTAACTCGCTGGGCCAAATACAAACAACTATAACTCTCACGATTTCCATCGAAAAAATACAAAATTTGAGTTCAAATTCAAGCTCTGGATGTGAACTTTTTAAAACAGTGAGACCGCGTCTAAGAATTCCTTACCGTTCAAAAGTTATTGTCGAAACGGTGACCGAAGGTCACTTTTCGACGCATGTTGAATGCGATTACGGCTCGTTAATAACTATCCACTAAAGTATATTTTACCCAAAATTTGATTTTGAGACAAGTGCTCTCGCGATATAGAAAAAATATTTTCAAGCCAAATTCCAGAACCAAGCAGTAGACTTCCATTTTTACGCCCATCTATCGGATCATAATTGGAATCCATTTTTCTGGCAACTTACTTTGTAAAATACACACGACAATAATTCTCTCGATTTCCATCGAAAAATTACAACATTATTGTTCAAATTCAAATATCAAAATGTGTGCTTTCTAAAACATTCAGGCCGCCTCTAAGAATTCCTTACCGTTCAAAACTTATGGTCGAAACGGTGAACGAAAGAGACATTTCAACACATTTTCAAAGCAATCAAATCTCGTGAACGACTTGCCACCAACTTATTTTTTACCCAAAACTTGATTCTGAGATGATTGTCCTCGTGATGTAGGAAAAATATTTCCAGCCCAAATTGGGAATAAAACATTACACTTCCACTTTTACGCCCATCTATCGGATCATAATTGGCATCCATATTCCCGGTAACTCGCTGGGCCAAATACAAACAACTATAACTCTCACGATTTCCATCGAAAAAATACAAAATTTGAGTTCAAATTCAAGCTCTGGATGTGAACTTTTTAAAACAGTGAGACCGCGTCTAAGAATTCCTTACCGTTCAAAAGTTATTGTCGAAACGGTGACCGAAGGTCACTTTTCGACGCATGTTGAATGCGATTACGGCTCGTTAATAACTATCCACTAAAGTATATTTTACCCAAAATTTGATTTTGAGACAAGTGCTCTCGCGATATAGAAAAAATATTTTCAAGCCAAATTCCAGAACCAAGCAGTAGACTTCCATTTTTACGCCCATCTATCGGATTATAATTGGAATCCATTTTTCTGGCAACTTACTTTGTAAAATACACACGACAATAATTCTCTCGATTTCCATCGAAAAATTACAAAATTATTGTTCAAATTCAAATATCAAAATGTGTGCTTTCTAAAACATTCAGGCCGCCTCTAAGAATTCCTTACCGTTCAAAACTTATGGTCGAAACGGTGAACGAAAGAGACATTTCAACACATTTTCAAAGCAATCAAATCTCGTGAACGACTTGCCACCAACTTATTTTTTACCCAAAACTTGATTATGAGATGATTGTCCTCGTGATATAGGAAAAATATTTCCAGCCCAAATTGGGAATAAAACATTACACTTCCACTTTTACGCCCATCTATCGGATCATAATTGGCATCCATATTCCCGGTAACTCGCTGGGCCAAATACAAACAACTATAACTCTCACGATTTCCATCGAAAAAATACAAAATTTGAGTTCAAATTCAAGCTCTGGATGTGAACTTTTTAAAACAGTGAGACCGCGTCTAAGAATTCCTTACCGTTCAAAAGTTATTGTCGAAACGGTGACCGAAGGTCACTTTTCGACGCATGTTGAATGCGATTACGGCTCGTTAATAACTATCCACTAAAGTATATTTTACCCAAAATTTGATTTTGAGACAAGTGCTCTCGCGATATAGAAAAAATATTTTCAAGCCAAATTCCAGAACCAAGCAGTAGACTTCCATTTTTACGCCCATCTATCGGATCATAATTGGAATCCATTTTTCTGGCAACTTACTTTGTAAAATACACACGACAATAATTCTCTCGATTTCCATCGAAAAATTACAAAATTATTGTTCAAATTCAAATATCAAAATGTGTACTTTCTAAAACATTCAGGCCGCCTCTAAGAATTCCTTACCGTTCAAAACTTATGGTCGAAACGGTGAACGAAAGAGACATTTCAACACATTTTCAAAGCAATCAAATCTCGTGAACGACTTGCCACCAACTTATTTTTTACCCAAAACTTGATTATGAGATGATTGTCCTCGTGATATAGGAAAAATATTTCCAGCCCAAATTGGGAATAAAACATTACACTTCCACTTTTACGCCCATCTATCGGATCATAATTGGCATCCATATTCCCGGTAACTCGCTGGGCCAAATACAAACAACTATAACTCTCACGATTTCCATCGAAAAAATACAAAATTTGAGTTCAAATTCAAGCTCTGGATGTGAACTTTTTAAAACAGTGAGACTGCGTCTAAGAATTCCTTACCGTTCAAAAGTTATTGTCGAAACGGTGACCGAAGGTCACTTTTCGACGCATGTTGAATGCGATTACGGCTCGTTAATAACTATCCACTAAAGTATATTTTACCCAAAATTTGATTTTGAGACAAGTGCTCTCGCGATATAGAAAAAATATTTTCAAGCCAAATTCCAGAACCAAGCAGTAGACTTCCATTTTTACGCCCATCTATCGGATCATAATTGGAATCCATTTTTCTGGCAACTTACTTTGTAAAATACACACGACAATAATTCTCTCGATTTCCATCGAAAAATTACAACATTATTGTTCAAATTCAAATATCAAAATGTGTGCTTTCTAAAACATTCAGGCCGCCTCTAAGAATTCCTTACCGTTCAAAACTTATGGTCGAAACGGTGAACGAAAGAGACATTTCAACACATTTTCAAAGCAATCAAATCTCGTGAACGACTTGCCACCAACTTATTTTTTACCCAAAACTTGATTCTGAGATGATTGTCCTCGTGATGTAGGAAAAATATTTCCAGCCCAAATTGGGAATAAAACATTACACTTCCACTTTTACGCCCATCTATCGGATCATAATTGGCATCCATATTCCCGGTAACTCGCTGGGCCAAATACAAACAACTATAACTCTCACGATTTCCATCGAAAAAATACAAAATTTGAGTTCAAATTCAAGCTCTGGATGTGAACTTTTTAAAACAGTGAGACCGCGTCTAAGAATTCCTTACCGTTCAAAAGTTATTGTCGAAACGGTGACCGAAGGTCACTTTTCGACGCATGTTGAATGCGATTACGGCTCGTTAATAACTATCCACTAAAGTATATTTTACCCAAAATTTGATTTTGAGACAAGTGCTCTCGCGATATAGAAAAAATATTTTCAAGCCAAATTCCAGAACCAAGCAGTAGACTTCCATTTTTACGCCCATCTATCGGATTATAATTGGAATCCATTTTTCTGGCAACTTACTTTGTAAAATACACACGACAATAATTCTCTCGATTTCCATCGAAAAATTACAACATTATTGTTCAAATTCAAATATCAAAATGTGTGCTTTCTAAAACATTCAGGCCGCCTCTAAGAATTCCTTACCGTTCAAAACTTATGGTCGAAACGGTGAACGAAAGAGACATTTCAACACATTTTCAAAGCAATCAAATCTCGTGAACGACTTGCCACCAACTTATTTTTTACCCAAAACTTGATTATGAGATGATTGTCCTCGTGATATAGGAAAAATATTTCCAGCCCAAATTGGGAATAAAACATTACACTTCCACTTTTACGCCCATCTATCGGATCATAATTGGCATCCATATTCCCGGTAACTCGCTGGGCCAAATACAAACAACTATAACTCTCACGATTTCCATCGAAAAAATACAAAATTTGAGTTCAAATTCAAGCTCTGGATGTGAACTTTTTAAAACAGTGAGACCGCGTCTAAGAATTCCTTACCGTTCAAAAGTTATTGTCGAAACGGTGACCGAAGGTCACTTTTCGACGCATGTTGAATGCGATTACGGCTCGTTAATAACTATCCACTAAAGTATATTTTACCCAAAATTTGATTTTGAGACAAGTGCTCTCGCGATATAGAAAAAATATTTTCAAGCCAAATTCCAGAACCAAGCAGTAGACTTCCATTTTTACGCCCATCTATCGGATCATAATTGGAATCCATTTTTCTGGCAACTTACTTTGTAAAATACACACGACAATAATTCTCTCGATTTCCATCGAAAAATTACAACATTATTGTTCAAATTCAAATATCAAAATGTGTGCTTTCTAAAACATTCAGGCCGCCTCTAAGAATTCCTTACCGTTCAAAACTTATGGTCGAAACGGTGAACGAAAGAGACATTTCAACACATTTTCAAAGCAATCAAATCTCGTGAACGACTTGCCACCAACTTATTTTTTACCCAAAACTTGATTCTGAGATGATTGTCCTCGTGATGTAGGAAAAATATTTCCAGCCCAAATTGGGAATAAAACATTACACTTCCACTTTTACGCCCATCTATCGGATCATAATTGGCATCCATATTCCCGGTAACTCGCTGGGCCAAATACAAACAACTATAACTCTCACGATTTCCATCGAAAAAATACAAAATTTGAGTTCAAATTCAAGCTCTGGATGTGAACTTTTTAAAACAGTGAGACCGCGTCTAAGAATTCCTTACCGTTCAAAAGTTATTGTCGAAACGGTGACCGAAGGTCACTTTTCGACGCATGTTGAATGCGATTACGGCTCGTTAATAACTATCCACTAAAGTATATTTTACCCAAAATTTGATTTTGAGACAAGTGCTCTCGCGATATAGAAAAAATATTTTCAAGCCAAATTCCAGAACCAAGCAGTAGACTTCCATTTTTACGCCCATCTATCGGATTATAATTGGAATCCATTTTTCTGGCAACTTACTTTGTAAAATACACACGACAATAATTCTCTCGATTTCCATCGAAAAATTACAACATTATTGTTCAAATTCAAATATCAAAATGTGTGCTTTCTAAAACATTCAGGCCGCCTCTAAGAATTCCTTACCGTTCAAAACTTATGGTCGAAACGGTGAACGAAAGAGACATTTCAACACATTTTCAAAGCAATCAAATCTCGTGAACGACTTGCCACCAACTTATTTTTTACCCAAAACTTGATTATGAGATGATTGTCCTCGTGATATAGGAAAAATATTTCCAGCAAAAATTGGGAATAAAACATTACACTTCCACTTTTACGCCCATCTATCGGATCATAATTGGCATCCATATTCCCGGTAACTCGCTGGGCCAAATACAAACAACTATAACTCTCACGATTTCCATCGAAAAAATACAAAATTTGAGTTCAAATTCAAGCTCTGGATGTGAACTTTTTAAAACAGTGAGACCGCGTCTAAGAATTCCTTACCGTTCAAAAGTTATTGTCGAAACGGTGACCGAAGGTCACTTTTCGACGCATGTTGAATGCGATTACGGCTCGTTAATAACTATCCACTAAAGTATATTTTACCCAAAATTTGATTTTGAGACAAGTGCTCTCGCGATATAGAAAAAATATTTTCAAGCCAAATTCCAGAACCAAGCAGTAGACTTCCATTTTTACGCCCATCTATCGGATCATAATTGGAATCCATTTTTCTGGCAACTTACTTTGTAAAATACACACGACAATAATTCTCTCGATTTCCATCGAAAAATTACAACATTATTGTTCAAATTCAAATATCAAAATGTGTGCTTTCTAAAACATTCAGGCCGCCTCTAAGAATTCCTTACCGTTCAAAACTTATGGTCGAAACGGTGAACGAAAGAGACATTTCAACACATTTTCAAAGCAATCAAATCTCGTGAACGACTTGCCACCAACTTATTTTTTACCCAAAACTTGATTCTGAGATGATTGTCCTCGTGATGTAGGAAAAATATTTCCAGCCCAAATTGGGAATAAAACATTACACTTCCACTTTTACGCCCATCTATCGGATCATAATTGGCATCCATATTCCCGGTAACTCGCTGGGCCAAATACAAACAACTATAACTCTCACGATTTCCATCGAAAAAATACAAAATTTGAGTTCAAATTCAAGCTCTGGATGTGAACTTTTTAAAACAGTGAGACCGCGTCTAAGAATTCCTTACCGTTCAAAAGTTATTGTCGAAACGGTGACCGAAGGTCACTTTTCGACGCATGTTGAATGCGATTACGGCTCGTTAATAACTATCCACTAAAGTATATTTTACCCAAAATTTGATTTTGAGACAAGTGCTCTCGCGATATAGAAAAAATATTTTCAAGCCAAATTCCAGAACCAAGCAGTAGACTTCCATTTTTACGCCCATCTATCGGATTATAATTGGAATCCATTTTTCTGGCAACTTACTTTGTAAAATACACACGACAATAATTCTCTCGATTTCCATCGAAAAATTACAAAATTATTGTTCAAATTCAAATATCAAAATGTGTGCTTTCTAAAACATTCAGGCCGCCTCTAAGAATTCCTTACCGTTCAAAACTTATGGTCGAAACGGTGAACGAAAGAGACATTTCAACACATTTTCAAAGCAATCAAATCTCGTGAACGACTTGCCACCAACTTATTTTTTACCCAAAACTTGATTATGAGATGATTGTCCTCGTGATTTAGGAAAAATATTTCCAGCCCAAATTGGGAATAAAACATTACACTTCCACTTTTACGCCCATCTATCGGATCATAATTGGCATCCATATTCCCGGTAACTCGCTGGGCCAAATACAAACAACTATAACTCTCACGATTTCCATCGAAAAAATACAAAATTTGAGTTCAAATTCAAGCTCTGGATGTGAACTTTTTAAAACAGTGAGACCGCGTCTAAGAATTCCTTACCGTTCAAAAGTTATTGTCGAAACGGTGACCGAAGGTCACTTTTCGACGCATGTTGAATGCGATTACGGCTCGTTAATAACTATCCACTAAAGTATATTTTACCCAAAATTTGATTTTGAGACAAGTGCTCTCGCGATATAGAAAAAATATTTTCAAGCCAAATTCCAGAACCAAGCAGTAGACTTCCATTTTTACGCCCATCTATCGGATCATAATTGGAATCCATTTTTCTGGCAACTTACTTTGTAAAATACACACGACAATAATTCTCTCGATTTCCATCGAAAAATTACAACATTATTGTTCAAATTCAAATATCAAAATGTGTGCTTTCTAAAACATTCAGGCCGCCTCTAAGAATTCCTTACCGTTCAAAACTTATGGTCGAAACGGTGAACGAAAGAGACATTTCAACACATTTTCAAAGCAATCAAATCTCGTGAACGACTTGCCACCAACTTATTTTTTACCCAAAACTTGATTCTGAGATGATTGTCCTCGTGATGTAGGAAAAATATTTCCAGCCCAAATTGGGAATAAAACATTACACTTCCACTTTTACGCCCATCTATCGGATCATAATTGGCATCCATATTCCCGGTAACTCGCTGGGCCAAATACAAACAACTATAACTCTCACGATTTCCATCGAAAAAATACAAAATTTGAGTTCAAATTCAAGCTCTGGATGTGAACTTTTTAAAACAGTGAGACCGCGTCTAAGAATTCCTTACCGTTCAAAAGTTATTGTCGAAACGGTGACCGAAGGTCACTTTTCGACGCATGTTGAATGCGATTACGGCTCGTTAATAACTATCCACTAAAGTATATTTTACCCAAAATTTGATTTTGAGACAAGTGCTCTCGCGATATAGAAAAAATATTTTCAAGCCAAATTCCAGAACCAAGCAGTAGACTTCCATTTTTACGCCCATCTATCGGATCATAATTGGAATCCATTTTTCTGGCAACTTACTTTGTAAAATACACACGACAATAATTCTCTCGATTTCCATCGAAAAATTACAAAATTATTGTTCAAATTCAAATATCAAAATGTGTACTTTCTAAAACATTCAGGCCGCCTCTAAGAATTCCTTACCGTTCAAAACTTATGGTCGAAACGGTGAACGAAAGAGACATTTCAACACATTTTCAAAGCAATCAAATCTCGTGAACGACTTGCCACCAACTTATTTTTTACCCAAAACTTGATTATGAGATGATTGTCCTCGTGATCTAGGAAAAATATTTCCAGCCCAAATTGGGAATAAAACATTACACTTCCACTTTTACGCCCATCTATCGGATCATAATTGGCATCCATATTCCCGGTAACTCGCTGGGCCAAATACAAACAACTATAACTCTCACGATTTCCATCGAAAAAATACAAAATTTGAGTTCAAATTCAAGCTCTGGATGTGAACTTTTTAAAACAGTGAGACCGCGTCTAAGAATTCCTTACCGTTCAAAAGTTATTGTCGAAACGGTGACCGAAGGTCACTTTTCGACGCATGTTGAATGCGATTACGGCTCGTTAATAACTATCCACTAAAGTATATTTTACCCAAAATTTGATTTTGAGACAAGTGCTCTCGCGATATAGAAAAAATATTTTCAAGCCAAATTCCAGAACCAAGCAGTAGACTTCCATTTTTACGCCCATCTATCGGATCATAATTGGAATCCATTTTTCTGGCAACTTACTTTGTAAAATACACACGACAATAATTCTCTCGATTTCCATCGAAAAATTACAACATTATTGTTCAAATTCAAATATCAAAATGTGTGCTTTCTAAAACATTCAGGCCGCCTCTAAGAATTCCTTACCGTTCAAAACTTATGGTCGAAACGGTGAACGAAAGAGACATTTCAACACATTTTCAAAGCAATCAAATCTCGTGAACGACTTGCCACCAACTTATTTTTTACCCAAAACTTGATTCTGAGATGATTGTCCTCGTGATGTAGGAAAAATATTTCCAGCCCAAATTGGGAATAAAACATTACACTTCCACTTTTACGCCCATCTATCGGATCATAATTGGCATCCATATTCCCGGTAACTCGCTGGGCCAAATACAAACAACTATAACTCTCACGATTTCCATCGAAAAAATACAAAATTTGAGTTCAAATTCAAGCTCTGGATGTGAACTTTTTAAAACAGTGAGACCGCGTCTAAGAATTCCTTACCGTTCAAAAGTTATTGTCGAAACGGTGACCGAAGGTCACTTTTCGACGCATGTTGAATGCGATTACGGCTCGTTAATAACTATCCACTAAAGTATATTTTACCCAAAATTTGATTTTGAGACAAGTGCTCTCGCGATATAGAAAAAATATTTTCAAGCCAAATTCCAGAACCAAGCAGTAGACTTCCATTTTTACGCCCATCTATCGGATCATAATTGGAATCCATTTTTCTGGCAACTTACTTTGTAAAATACACACGACAATAATTCTCTCGATTTCCATCGAAAAATTACAACATTATTGTTCAAATTCAAATATCAAAATGTGTGCTTTCTAAAACATTCAGGCCGCCTCTAAGAATTCCTTACCGTTCAAAACTTATGGTCGAAACGGTGAACGAAAGAGACATTTCAACACATTTTCAAAGCAATCAAATCTCGTGAACGACTTGCCACCAACTTATTTTTTACCCAAAACTTGATTCTGAGATGATTGTCCTCGTGATGTAGGAAAAATATTTCCAGCCCAAATTGGGAATAAAACATTACACTTCCACTTTTACGCCCATCTATCGGATCATAATTGGCATCCATATTCCCGGTAACTCGCTGGGCCAAATACAAACAACTATAACTCTCACGATTTCCATCGAAAAAATACAAAATTTGAGTTCAAATTCAAGCTCTGGATGTGAACTTTTTAAAACAGTGAGACCGCGTCTAAGAATTCCTTACCGTTCAAAAGTTATTGTCGAAACGGTGACCGAAGGTCACTTTTCGACGCATGTTGAATGCGATTACGGCTCGTTAATAACTATCCACTAAAGTATATTTTACCCAAAATTTGATTTTGAGACAAGTGCTCTCGCGATATAGAAAAAATATTTTCAAGCCAAATTCCAGAACCAAGCAGTAGACTTCCATTTTTACGCCCATCTATCGGATCATAATTGGAATCCATTTTTCTGGCAACTTACTTTGTAAAATACACACGACAATAATTCTCTCGATTTCCATCGAAAAATTACAACATTATTGTTCAAATTCAAATATCAAAATGTGTGCTTTCTAAAACATTCAGGCCGCCTCTAAGAATTCCTTACCGTTCAAAACTTATGGTCGAAACGGTGAACGAAAGAGACATTTCAACACATTTTCAAAGCAATCAAATCTCGTGAACGACTTGCCACCAACTTATTTTTTACCCAAAACTTGATTCTGAGATGATTGTCCTCGTGATGTAGGAAAAATATTTCCAGCCCAAATTGGGAATAAAACATTACACTTCCACTTTTACGCCCATCTATCGGATCATAATTGGCATCCATATTCCCGGTAACTCGCTGGGCCAAATACAAACAACTATAACTCTCACGATTTCCATCGAAAAAATACAAAATTTGAGTTCAAATTCAAGCTCTGGATGTGAACTTTTTAAAACAGTGAGACCGCGTCTAAGAATTCCTTACCGTTCAAAAGTTATTGTCGAAACGGTGACCGAAGGTCACTTTTCGACGCATGTTGAATGCGATTACGGCTCGTTAATAACTATCCACTAAAGTATATTTTACCCAAAATTTGATTTTGAGACAAGTGCTCTCGCGATATAGAAAAAATATTTTCAAGCCAAATTCCAGAACCAAGCAGTAGACTTCCATTTTTACGCCCATCTATCGGATTATAATTGGAATCCATTTTTCTGGCAACTTACTTTGTAAAATACACACGACAATAATTCTCTCGATTTCCATCGAAAAATTACAAAATTATTGTTCAAATTCAAATATCAAAATGTGTGCTTTCTAAAACATTCAGGCCGCCTCTAAGAATTCCTTACCGTTCAAAACTTATGGTCGAAACGGTGAACGAAAGAGACATTTCAACACATTTTCAAAGCAATCAAATCTCGTGAACGACTTGCCACCAACTTATTTTTTACCCAAAACTTGATTATGAGATGATTGTCCTCGTGATTTAGGAAAAATATTTCCAGCCCAAATTGGGAATAAAACATTACACTTCCACTTTTACGCCCATCTATCGGATCATAATTGGCATCCATATTCCCGGTAACTCGCTGGGCCAAATACAAACAACTATAACTCTCACGATTTCCATCGAAAAAATACAAAATTTGAGTTCAAATTCAAGCTCTGGATGTGAACTTTTTAAAACAGTGAGACCGCGTCTAAGAATTCCTTACCGTTCAAAAGTTATTGTCGAAACGGTGACCGAAGGTCACTTTTCGACGCATGTTGAATGCGATTACGGCTCGTTAATAACTATCCACTAAAGTATATTTTACCCAAAATTTGATTTTGAGACAAGTGCTCTCGCGATATAGAAAAAATATTTTCAAGCCAAATTCCAGAACCAAGCAGTAGACTTCCATTTTTACGCCCATCTATCGGATCATAATTGGAATCCATTTTTCTGGCAACTTACTTTGTAAAATACACACGACAATAATTCTCTCGATTTCCATCGAAAAATTACAACATTATTGTTCAAATTCAAATATCAAAATGTGTGCTTTCTAAAACATTCAGGCCGCCTCTAAGAATTCCTTACCGTTCAAAACTTATGGTCGAAACGGTGAACGAAAGAGACATTTCAACACATTTTCAAAGCAATCAAATCTCGTGAACGACTTGCCACCAACTTATTTTTTACCCAAAACTTGATTCTGAGATGATTGTCCTCGTGATGTAGGAAAAATATTTCCAGCCCAAATTGGGAATAAAACATTACACTTCCACTTTTACGCCCATCTATCGGATCATAATTGGCATCCATATTCCCGGTAACTCGCTGGGCCAAATACAAACAACTATAACTCTCACGATTTCCATCGAAAAAATACAAAATTTGAGTTCAAATTCAAGCTCTGGATGTGAACTTTTTAAAACAGTGAGACCGCGTCTAAGAATTCCTTACCGTTCAAAAGTTATTGTCGAAACGGTGACCGAAGGTCACTTTTCGACGCATGTTGAATGCGATTACGGCTCGTTAATAACTATCCACTAAAGTATATTTTACCCAAAATTTGATTTTGAGACAAGTGCTCTCGCGATATAGAAAAAATATTTTCAAGCCAAATTCCAGAACCAAGCAGTAGACTTCCATTTTTACGCCCATCTATCGGATCATAATTGGAATCCATTTTTCTGGCAACTTACTTTGTAAAATACACACGACAATAATTCTCTCGATTTCCATCGAAAAATTACAAAATTATTGTTCAAATTCAAATATCAAAATGTGTGCTTTCTAAATCATTCAGGCCGCCTCTAAGAATTCCTTACCGTTCAAAACTTATGGTCGAAACGGTGAACGAAAGAGACATTTCAACACATTTTCAAAGCAATCAAATCTCGTGAACGACTTGCCACCAACTTATTTTTTACCCAAAACTTGATTATGAGATGATTGTCCTCGTGATCTAGGAAAAATATTTCCAGCCCAAATTGGGAATAAAACATTACACTTCCACTTTTACGCCCATCTATCGGATCATAATTGGCATCCATATTCCCGGTAACTCGCTGGGCCAAATACAAACAACTATAACTCTCACGATTTCCATCGAAAAAATACAAAATTTGAGTTCAAATTCAAGCTCTGGATGTGAACTTTTTAAAACAGTGAGACCGCGTCTAAGAATTCCTTACCGTTCAAAAGTTATTGTCGAAACGGTGACCGAAGGTCACTTTTCGACGCATGTTGAATGCGATTACGGCTCGTTAATAACTATCCACTAAAGTATATTTTACCCAAAATTTGATTTTGAGACAAGTGCTCTCGCGATATAGAAAAAATATTTTCAAGCCAAATTCCAGAACCAAGCAGTAGACTTCCATTTTTACGCCCATCTATCGGATCATAATTGGAATCCATTTTTCTGGCAACTTACTTTGTAAAATACACACGACAATAATTCTCTCGATTTCCATCGAAAAATTACAACATTATTGTTCAAATTCAAATATCAAAATGTGTGCTTTCTAAAACATTCAGGCCGCCTCTAAGAATTCCTTACCGTTCAAAACTTATGGTCGAAACGGTGAACGAAAGAGACATTTCAACACATTTTCAAAGCAATCAAATCTCGTGAACGACTTGCCACCAACTTATTTTTTACCCAAAACTTGATTCTGAGATGATTGTCCTCGTGATGTAGGAAAAATATTTCCAGCCCAAATTGGGAATAAAACATTACACTTCCACTTTTACGCCCATCTATCGGATCATAATTGGCATCCATATTCCCGGTAACTCGCTGGGCCAAATACAAACAACTATAACTCTCACGATTTCCATCGAAAAAATACAAAATTTGAGTTCAAATTCAAGCTCTGGATGTGAACTTTTTAAAACAGTGAGACCGCGTCTAAGAATTCCTTACCGTTCAAAAGTTATTGTCGAAACGGTGACCGAAGGTCACTTTTCGACGCATGTTGAATGCGATTACGGCTCGTTAATAACTATCCACTAAAGTATATTTTACCCAAAATTTGATTTTGAGACAAGTGCTCTCGCGATATAGAAAAAATATTTTCAAGCCAAATTCCAGAACCAAGCAGTAGACTTCCATTTTTACGCCCATCTATCGGATTATAATTGGAATCCATTTTTCTGGCAACTTACTTTGTAAAATACACACGACAATAATTCTCTCGATTTCCATCGAAAAATTACAAAATTATTGTTCAAATTCAAATATCAAAATGTGTGCTTTCTAAAACATTCAGGCCGCCTCTAAGAATTCCTTACCGTTCAAAACTTATGGTCGAAACGGTGAACGAAAGAGACATTTCAACACATTTTCAAAGCAATCAAATCTCGTGAACGACTTGCCACCAACTTATTTTTTACCCAAAACTTGATTATGAGATGATTGTCCTCGTGATTTAGGAAAAATATTTCCAGCCCAAATTGGGAATAAAACATTACACTTCCACTTTTACGCCCATCTATCGGATCATAATTGGCATCCATATTCCCGGTAACTCGCTGGGCCAAATACAAACAACTATAACTCTCACGATTTCCATCGAAAAAATACAAAATTTGAGTTCAAATTCAAGCTCTGGATGTGAACTTTTTAAAACAGTGAGACCGCGTCTAAGAATTCCTTACCGTTCAAAAGTTATTGTCGAAACGGTGACCGAAGGTCACTTTTCGACGCATGTTGAATGCGATTACGGCTCGTTAATAACTATCCACTAAAGTATATTTTACCCAAAATTTGATTTTGAGACAAGTGCTCTCGCGATATAGAAAAAATATTTTCAAGCCAAATTCCAGAACCAAGCAGTAGACTTCCATTTTTACGCCCATCTATCGGATCATAATTGGAATCCATTTTTCTGGCAACTTACTTTGTAAAATACACACGACAATAATTCTCTCGATTTCCATCGAAAAATTACAACATTATTGTTCAAATTCAAATATCAAAATGTGTGCTTTCTAAAACATTCAGGCCGCCTCTAAGAATTCCTTACCGTTCAAAACTTATGGTCGAAACGGTGAACGAAAGAGACATTTCAACACATTTTCAAAGCAATCAAATCTCGTGAACGACTTGCCACCAACTTATTTTTTACCCAAAACTTGATTCTGAGATGATTGTCCTCGTGATGTAGGAAAAATATTTCCAGCCCAAATTGGGAATAAAACATTACACTTCCACTTTTACGCCCATCTATCGGATCATAATTGGCATCCATATTCCCGGTAACTCGCTGGGCCAAATACAAACAACTATAACTCTCACGATTTCCATCGAAAAAATACAAAATTTGAGTTCAAATTCAAGCTCTGGATGTGAACTTTTTAAAACAGTGAGACCGCGTCTAAGAATTCCTTACCGTTCAAAAGTTATTGTCGAAACGGTGACCGAAGGTCACTTTTCGACGCATGTTGAATGCGATTACGGCTCGTTAATAACTATCCACTAAAGTATATTTTACCCAAAATTTGATTTTGAGACAAGTGCTCTCGCGATATAGAAAAAATATTTTCAAGCCAAATTCCAGAACCAAGCAGTAGACTTCCATTTTTACGCCCATCTATCGGATCATAATTGGAATCCATTTTTCTGGCAACTTACTTTGTAAAATACACACGACAATAATTCTCACGATTTCCATCGAAAAATTACAAAATTATTGTTCAAATTCAAATATCAAAATGTGTACTTTCTAAAACATTCAGGCCGCCTCTAAGAATTCCTTACCGTTCAAAACTTATGGTCGAAACGGTGAACGAAAGAGACATTTCAACACATTTTCAAAGCAATCAAATCTCGTGAACGACTTGCCACCAACTTATTTTTTACCCAAAACTTGATTATGAGATGATTGTCCTCGTGATCTAGGAAAAATATTTCCAGCCCAAATTGGGAATAAAACATTACACTTCCACTTTTACGCCCATCTATCGGATCATAATTGGCATCCATATTCCCGGTAACTCGCTGGGCCAAATACAAACAACTATAACTCTCACGATTTCCATCGAAAAAATACAAAATTTGAGTTCAAATTCAAGCTCTGGATGTGAACTTTTTAAAACAGTGAGACCGCGTCTAAGAATTCCTTACCGTTCAAAAGTTATTGTCGAAACGGTGACCGAAGGTCACTTTTCGACGCATGTTGAATGCGATTACGGCTCGTTAATAACTATCCACTAAAGTATATTTTACCCAAAATTTGATTTTGAGACAAGTGCTCTCGCGATATAGAAAAAATATTTTCAAGCCAAATTCCAGAACCAAGCAGTAGACTTCCATTTTTACGCCCATCTATCGGATCATAATTGGAATCCATTTTTCTGGCAACTTACTTTGTAAAATACACACGACAATAATTCTCTCGATTTCCATCGAAAAATTACAACATTATTGTTCAAATTCAAATATCAAAATGTGTGCTTTCTAAAACATTCAGGCCGCCTCTAAGAATTCCTTACCGTTCAAAACTTATGGTCGAAACGGTGAACGAAAGAGACATTTCAACACATTTTCAAAGCAATCAAATCTCGTGAACGACTTGCCACCAACTTATTTTTTACCCAAAACTTGATTCTGAGATGATTGTCCTCGTGATGTAGGAAAAATATTTCCAGCCCAAATTGGGAATAAAACATTACACTTCCACTTTTACGCCCATCTATCGGATCATAATTGGCATCCATATTCCCGGTAACTCGCTGGGCCAAATACAAACAACTATAACTCTCACGATTTCCATCGAAAAAATACAAAATTTGAGTTCAAATTCAAGCTCTGGATGTGAACTTTTTAAAACAGTGAGACCGCGTCTAAGAATTCCTTACCGTTCAAAAGTTATTGTCGAAACGGTGACCGAAGGTCACTTTTCGACGCATGTTGAATGCGATTACGGCTCGTTAATAACTATCCACTAAAGTATATTTTACCCAAAATTTGATTTTGAGACAAGTGCTCTCGCGATATAGAAAAAATATTTTCAAGCCAAATTCCAGAACCAAGCAGTAGACTTCCATTTTTACGCCCATCTATCGGATCATAATTGGAATCCATTTTTCTGGCAACTTACTTTGTAAAATACACACGACAATAATTCTCTCGATTTCCATCGAAAAATTACAACATTATTGTTCAAATTCAAATATCAAAATGTGTGCTTTCTAAAACATTCAGGCCGCCTCTAAGAATTCCTTACCGTTCAAAACTTATGGTCGAAACGGTGAACGAAAGAGACATTTCAACACATTTTCAAAGCAATCAAATCTCGTGAACGACTTGCCACCAACTTATTTTTTACCCAAAACTTGATTCTGAGATGATTGTCCTCGTGATGTAGGAAAAATATTTCCAGCCCAAATTGGGAATAAAACATTACACTTCCACTTTTACGCCCATCTATGGGATCATAATTGGCATCCATATTCCCGGTAACTCGCTGGGCCAAATACAAACAACTATAACTCTCACGATTTCCATCGAAAAAATACAAAATTTGAGTTCAAATTCAAGCTCTGGATGTGAACTTTTTAAAACAGTGAGACCGCGTCTAAGAATTCCTTACCGTTCAAAAGTTATTGTCGAAACGGTGACCGAAGGTCACTTTTCGACGCATGTTGAATGCGATTACGGCTCGTTAATAACTATCCACTAAAGTATATTTTACCCAAAATTTGATTTTGAGACAAGTGCTCTCGCGATATAGAAAAAATATTTTCAAGCCAAATTCCAGAACCAAGCAGTAGACTTCCATTTTTACGCCCATCTATCGGATCATAATTGGAATCCATTTTTCTGGCAACTTACTTTGTAAAATACACACGACAATAATTCTCTCGATTTCCATCGAAAAATTACAACATTATTGTTCAAATTCAAATATCAAAATGTGTGCTTTCTAAAACATTCAGGCCGCCTCTAAGAATTCCTTACCGTTCAAAACTTATGGTCGAAACGGTGAACGAAAGAGACATTTCAACACATTTTCAAAGCAATCAAATCTCGTGAACGACTTGCCACCAACTTATTTTTTACCCAAAACTTGATTCTGAGATGATTGTCCTCGTGATGTAGGAAAAATATTTCCAGCCCAAATTGGGAATAAAACATTACACTTCCACTTTTACGCCCATCTATCGGATCATAATTGGCATCCATATTCCCGGTAACTCGCTGGGCCAAATACAAACAACTATAACTCTCACGATTTCCATCGAAAAAATACAAAATTTGAGTTCAAATTCAAGCTCTGGATGTGAACTTTTTAAAACAGTGAGACCGCGTCTAAGAATTCCTTACCGTTCAAAAGTTATTGTCGAAACGGTGACCGAAGGTCACTTTTCGACGCATGTTGAATGCGATTACGGCTCGTTAATAACTATCCACTAAAGTATATTTTACCCAAAATTTGATTTTGAGACAAGTGCTCTCGCGATATAGAAAAAATATTTTCAAGCCAAATTCCAGAACCAAGCAGTAGACTTCCATTTTTACGCCCATCTATCGGATTATAATTGGAATCCATTTTTCTGGCAACTTACTTTGTAAAATACACACGACAATAATTCTCTCGATTTCCATCGAAAAATTACAAAATTATTGTTCAAATTCAAATATCAAAATGTGTGCTTTCTAAAACATTCAGGCCGCCTCTAAGAATTCCTTACCGTTCAAAACTTATGGTCGAAACGGTGAACGAAAGAGACATTTCAACACATTTTCAAAGCAATCAAATCTCGTGAACGACTTGCCACCAACTTATTTTTTACCCAAAACTTGATTATGAGATGATTGTCCTCGTGATCTAGGAAAAATATTTCCAGCCCAAATTGGGAATAAAACATTACACTTCCACTTTTACGCCCATCTATCGGATCATAATTGGCATCCATATTCCCGGTAACTCGCTGGGCCAAATACAAACAACTATAACTCTCACGATTTCCATCGAAAAAATACAAAATTTGAGTTCAAATTCAAGCTCTGGATGTGAACTTTTTAAAACAGTGAGACCGCGTCTAAGAATTCCTTACCGTTCAAAAGTTATTGTCGAAACGGTGACCGAAGGTCACTTTTCGACGCATGTTGAATGCGATTACGGCTCGTTAATAACTATCCACTAAAGTATATTTTACCCAAAATTTGATTTTGAGACAAGTGCTCTCGCGATATAGAAAAAATATTTTCAAGCCAAATTCCAGAACCAAGCAGTAGACTTCCATTTTTACGCCCATCTATCGGATCATAATTGGAATCCATTTTTCTGGCAACTTACTTTGTAAAATACACACGACAATAATTCTCTCGATTTCCATCGAAAAATTACAACATTATTGTTCAAATTCAAATATCAAAATGTGTGCTTTCTAAAACATTCAGGCCGCCTCTAAGAATTCCTTACCGTTCAAAACTTATGGTCGAAACGGTGAACGAAAGAGACATTTCAACACATTTTCAAAGCAATCAAATCTCGTGAACGACTTGCCACCAACTTATTTTTTACCCAAAACTTGATTCTGAGATGATTGTCCTCGTGATGTAGGAAAAATATTTCCAGCCCAAATTGGGAATAAAACATTACACTTCCACTTTTACGCCCATCTATCGGATCATAATTGGCATCCATATTCCCGGTAACTCGCTGGGCCAAATACAAACAACTATAACTCTCACGATTTCCATCGAAAAAATACAAAATTTGAGTTCAAATTCAAGCTCTGGATGTGAACTTTTTAAAACAGTGAGACCGCGTCTAAGAATTCCTTACCGTTCAAAAGTTATTGTCGAAACGGTGACCGAAGGTCACTTTTCGACGCATGTTGAATGCGATTACGGCTCGTTAATAACTATCCACTAAAGTATATTTTACCCAAAATTTGATTTTGAGACAAGTGCTCTCGCGATATAGAAAAAATATTTTCAAGCCAAATTCCAGAACCAAGCAGTAGACTTCCATTTTTACGCCCATCTATCGGATTATAATTGGAATCCATTTTTCTGGCAACTTACTTTGTAAAATACACACGACAATAATTCTCTCGATTTCCATCGAAAAATTACAAAATTATTGTTCAAATTCAAATATCAAAATGTGTGCTTTCTAAAACATTCAGGCCGCCTCTAAGAATTCCTTACCGTTCAAAACTTATGGTCGAAACGGTGAACGAAAGAGACATTTCAACACATTTTCAAAGCAATCAAATCTCGTGAACGACTTGCCACCAACTTATTTTTTACCCAAAACTTGATTATGAGATGATTGTCCTCGTGATATAGGAAAAATATTTCCAGCCCAAATTGGGAATAAAACATTACACTTCCACTTTTACGCCCATCTATCGGATCATAATTGGCATCCATATTCCCGGTAACTCGCTGGGCCAAATACAAACAACTATAACTCTCACGATTTCCATCGAAAAAATACAAAATTTGAGTTCAAATTCAAGCTCTGGATGTGAACTTTTTAAAACAGTGAGACCGCGTCTAAGAATTCCTTACCGTTCAAAAGTTATTGTCGAAACGGTGACCGAAGGTCACTTTTCGACGCATGTTGAATGCGATTACGGCTCGTTAATAACTATCCACTAAAGTATATTTTACCCAAAATTTGATTTTGAGACAAGTGCTCTCGCGATATAGAAAAAATATTTTCAAGCCAAATTCCAGAACCAAGCAGTAGACTTCCATTTTTACGCCCATCTATCGGATCATAATTGGAATCCATTTTTCTGGCAACTTACTTTGTAAAATACACACGACAATAATTCTCTCGATTTCCATCGAAAAATTACAACATTATTGTTCAAATTCAAATATCAAAATGTGTGCTTTCTAAAACATTCAGGCCGCCTCTAAGAATTCCTTACCGTTCAAAACTTATGGTCGAAACGGTGAACGAAAGAGACATTTCAACACATTTTCAAAGCAATCAAATCTCGTGAACGACTTGCCACCAACTTATTTTTTACCCAAAACTTGATTATGAGATGATTGTCCTCGTGATATAGGAAAAATATTTCCAGCCCAAATTGGGAATAAAACATTACACTTCCACTTTTACGCCCATCTATCGGATCATAATTGGCATCCATATTCCCGGTAACTCGCTGGGCCAAATACAAACAACTATAACTCTCACGATTTCCATCGAAAAAATACAAAATTTGAGTTCAAATTCAAGCTCTGGATGTGAACTTTTTAAAACAGTGAGACCGCGTCTAAGAATTCCTTACCGTTCAAAAGTTATTGTCGAAACGGTGACCGAAGGTCACTTTTCGACGCATGTTGAATGCGATTACGGCTCGTTAATAACTATCCACTAAAGTATATTTTACCCAAAATTTGATTTTGAGACAAGTGCTCTCGCGATATAGAAAAAATATTTTCAAGCCAAATTCCAGAACCAAGCAGTAGACTTCCATTTTTACGCCCATCTATCGGATTATAATTGGAATCCATTTTTCTGGCAACTTACTTTGTAAAATACACACGACAATAATTCTCTCGATTTCCATCGAAAAATTACAAAATTATTGTTCAAATTCAAATATCAAAATGTGTGCTTTCTAAAACATTCAGGCCGCCTCTAAGAATTCCTTACCGTTCAAAACTTATGGTCGAAACGGTGAACGAAAGAGACATTTCAACACATTTTCAAAGCAATCAAATCTCGTGAACGACTTGCCACCAACTTATTTTTTACCCAAAACTTGATTATGAGATGATTGTCCTCGTGATCTAGGAAAAATATTTCCAGCCCAAATTGGGAATAAAACATTACACTTCCACTTTTACGCCCATCTATCGGATCATAATTGGCATCCATATTCCCGGTAACTCGCTGGGCCAAATACAAACAACTATAACTCTCACGATTTCCATCGAAAAAATACAAAATTTGAGTTCAAATTCAAGCTCTGGATGTGAACTTTTTAAAACAGTGAGACCGCGTCTAAGAATTCCTTACCGTTCAAAAGTTATTGTCGAAACGGTGACCGAAGGTCACTTTTCGACGCATGTTGAATGCGATTACGGCTCGTTAATAACTATCCACTAAAGTATATTTTACCCAAAATTTGATTTTGAGACAAGTGCTCTCGCGATATAGAAAAAATATTTTCAAGCCAAATTCCAGAACCAAGCAGTAGACTTCCATTTTTACGCCCATCTATCGGATCATAATTGGAATCCATTTTTCTGGCAACTTACTTTGTAAAATACACACGACAATAATTCTCTCGATTTCCATCGAAAAATTACAACATTATTGTTCAAATTCAAATATCAAAATGTGTGCTTTCTAAAACATTCAGGCCGCCTCTAAGAATTCCTTACCGTTCAAAACTTATGGTCGAAACGGTGAACGAAAGAGACATTTCAACACATTTTCAAAGCAATCAAATCTCGTGAACGACTTGCCACCAACTTATTTTTTACCCAAAACTTGATTCTGAGATGATTGTCCTCGTGATGTAGGAAAAATATTTCCAGCCCAAATTGGGAATAAAACATTACACTTCCACTTTTACGCCCATCTATCGGATCATAATTGGCATCCATATTCCCGGTAACTCGCTGGGCCAAATACAAACAACTATAACTCTCACGATTTCCATCGAAAAAATACAAAATTTGAGTTCAAATTCAAGCTCTGGATGTGAACTTTTTAAAACAGTGAGACCGCGTCTAAGAATTCCTTACCGTTCAAAAGTTATTGTCGAAACGGTGACCGAAGGTCACTTTTCGACGCATGTTGAATGCGATTACGGCTCGTTAATAACTATCCACTAAAGTATATTTTACCCAAAATTTGATTTTGAGACAAGTGCTCTCGCGATATAGAAAAAATATTTTCAAGCCAAATTCCAGAACCAAGCAGTAGACTTCCATTTTTACGCCCATCTATCGGATTATAATTGGAATCCATTTTTCTGGCAACTTACTTTGTAAAATACACACGACAATAATTCTCTCGATTTCCATCGAAAAATTACAAAATTATTGTTCAAATTCAAATATCAAAATGTGTGCTTTCTAAAACATTCAGGCCGCCTCTAAGAATTCCTTACCGTTCAAAACTTATGGTCGAAACGGTGAACGAAAGAGACATTTCAACACATTTTCAAAGCAATCAAATCTCGTGAACGACTTGCCACCAACTTATTTTTTACCCAAAACTTGATTATGAGATGATTGTCCTCGTGATCTAGGAAAAATATTTCCAGCCCAAATTGGGAATAAAACATTACACTTCCACTTTTACGCCCATCTATCGGATCATAATTGGCATCCATATTCCCGGTAACTCGCTGGGCCAAATACAAACAACTATAACTCTCACGATTTCCATCGAAAAAATACAAAATTTGAGTTCAAATTCAAGCTCTGGATGTGAACTTTTTAAAACAGTGAGACCGCGTCTAAGAATTCCTTACCGTTCAAAAGTTATTGTCGAAACGGTGACCGAAGGTCACTTTTCGACGCATGTTGAATGCGATTACGGCTCGTTAATAACTATCCACTAAAGTATATTTTACCCAAAATTTGATTTTGAGACAAGTGCTCTCGCGATATAGAAAAAATATTTTCAAGCCAAATTCCAGAACCAAGCAGTAGACTTCCATTTTTACGCCCATCTATCGGATCATAATTGGAATCCATTTTTCTGGCAACTTACTTTGTAAAATACACACGACAATAATTCTCTCGATTTCCATCGAAAAATTACAACATTATTGTTCAAATTCAAATATCAAAATGTGTGCTTTCTAAAACATTCAGGCCGCCTCTAAGAATTCCTTACCGTTCAAAACTTATGGTCGAAACGGTGAACGAAAGAGACATTTCAACACATTTTCAAAGCAATCAAATCTCGTGAACGACTTGCCACCAACTTATTTTTTACCCAAAACTTGATTCTGAGATGATTGTCCTCGTGATGTAGGAAAAATATTTCCAGCCCAA
The DNA here is from genome assembly GCF_932294415.1 of Quercus robur. Classification (NCBI taxonomy): domain Eukaryota; kingdom Viridiplantae; phylum Streptophyta; class Magnoliopsida; order Fagales; family Fagaceae; genus Quercus; species Quercus robur. The sequence goes on along the minus strand of NW_026088400.1, from coordinate 172,816 downwards.
ATTGGGAATAAAACATTACACTTCCACTTTTACGCCCATCTATCGGATCATAATTGGCATCCATATTCCCGGTAACTCGCTGGGCCAAATACAAACAACTATAACTCTCACGATTTCCATCGAAAAAATACAAAATTTGAGTTCAAATTCAAGCTCTGGATGTGAACTTTTTAAAACAGTGAGACCGCGTCTAAGAATTCCTTACCGTTCAAAAGTTATTGTCGAAACGGTGACCGAAGGTCACTTTTCGACGCATGTTGAATGCGATTACGGCTCGTTAATAACTATCCACTAAAGTATATTTTACCCAAAATTTGATTTTGAGACAAGTGCTCTCGCGATATAGAAAAAATATTTTCAAGCCAAATTCCAGAACCAAGCAGTAGACTTCCATTTTTACGCCCATCTATCGGATCATAATTGGAATCCATTTTTCTGGCAACTTACTTTGTAAAATACACACGACAATAATTCTCTCGATTTCCATCGAAAAATTACAACATTATTGTTCAAATTCAAATATCAAAATGTGTACTTTCTAAAACATTCAGGCCGCCTCTAAGAATTCCTTACCGTTCAAAACTTATGGTCGAAACGGTGACCGAAGGTCACTTTTCGACGCATGTTGAATGCGATTACGGCTCGTTAATAACTATCCACTAAAGTATATTTTACCCAAAATTTGATTTTGAGACAAGTGCTCTCGCGATATAGAAAAAATATTTTCAAGCCAAATTCCAGAACCAAGCAGTAGACTTCCATTTTTACGCCCATCTATCGGATTATAATTGGAATCCATTTTTCTGGCAACTTACTTTGTAAAATACACACGACAATAATTCTCTCGATTTCCATCGAAAAATTACAAAATTATTGTTCAAATTCAAATATCAAAATGTGTGCTTTCTAAAACATTCAGGCCGCCTCTAAGAATTCCTTACCGTTCAAAACTTATGGTCGAAACGGTGAACGAAAGAGACATTTCAACACATTTTCAAAGCAATCAAATCTCGTGAACGACTTGCCACCAACTTATTTTTTACCCAAAACTTGATTATGAGATGATTGTCCTCGTGATATAGGAAAAATATTTCCAGCCCAAATTGGGAATAAAACATTACACTTCCACTTTTACGCCCATCTATCGGATCATAATTGGCATCCATATTCCCGGTAACTCGCTGGGCCAAATACAAACAACTATAACTCTCACGATTTCCATCGAAAAAATACAAAATTTGAGTTCAAATTCAAGCTCTGGATGTGAACTTTTTAAAACAGTGAGACCGCGTCTAAGAATTCCTTACCGTTCAAAAGTTATTGTCGAAACGGTGACCGAAGGTCACTTTTCGACGCATGTTGAATGCGATTACGGCTCGTTAATAACTATCCACTAAAGTATATTTTACCCAAAATTTGATTTTGAGACAAGTGCTCTCGCGATATAGAAAAAATATTTTCAAGCCAAATTCCAGAACCAAGCAGTAGACTTCCATTTTTACGCCCATCTATCGGATCATAATTGGAATCCATTTTTCTGGCAACTTACTTTGTAAAATACACACGACAATAATTCTCTCGATTTCCATCGAAAAATTACAACATTATTGTTCAAATTCAAATATCAAAATGTGTGCTTTCTAAAACATTCAGGCCGCCTCTAAGAATTCCTTACCGTTCAAAACTTATGGTCGAAACGGTGAACGAAAGAGACATTTCAACACATTTTCAAAGCAATCAAATCTCGTGAACGACTTGCCACCAACTTATTTTTTACCCAAAACTTGATTATGAGATGATTGTCCTCGTGATATAGGAAAAATATTTCCAGCCCAAATTGGGAATAAAACATTACACTTCCACTTTTACGCCCATCTATCGGATCATAATTGGCATCCATATTCCCGGTAACTCGCTGGGCCAAATACAAACAACTATAACTCTCACGATTTCCATCGAAAAAATACAAAATTTGAGTTCAAATTCAAGCTCTGGATGTGAACTTTTTAAAACAGTGAGACCGCGTCTAAGAATTCCTTACCGTTCAAAAGTTATTGTCGAAACGGTGACCGAAGGTCACTTTTCGACGCATGTTGAATGCGATTACGGCTCGTTAATAACTATCCACTAAAGTATATTTTACCCAAAATTTGATTTTGAGACAAGTGCTCTCGCGATATAGAAAAAATATTTTCAAGCCAAATTCCAGAACCAAGCAGTAGACTTCCATTTTTACGCCCATCTATCGGATTATAATTGGAATCCATTTTTCTGGCAACTTACTTTGTAAAATACACACGACAATAATTCTCTCGATTTCCATCGAAAAATTACAAAATTATTGTTCAAATTCAAATATCAAAATGTGTGCTTTCTAAAACATTCAGGCCGCCTCTAAGAATTCCTTACCGTTCAAAACTTATGGTCGAAACGGTGAACGAAAGAGACATTTCAACACATTTTCAAAGCAATCAAATCTCGTGAACGACTTGCCACCAACTTATTTTTTACCCAAAACTTGATTATGAGATGATTGTCCTCGTGATCTAGGAAAAATATTTCCAGCCCAAATTGGGAATAAAACATTACACTTCCACTTTTACGCCCATCTATCGGATCATAATTGGCATCCATATTCCCGGTAACTCGCTGGGCCAAATACAAACAACTATAACTCTCACGATTTCCATCGAAAAAATACAAAATTTGAGTTCAAATTCAAGCTCTGGATGTGAACTTTTTAAAACAGTGAGACCGCGTCTAAGAATTCCTTACCGTTCAAAAGTTATTGTCGAAACGGTGACCGAAGGTCACTTTTCGACGCATGTTGAATGCGATTACGGCTCGTTAATAACTATCCACTAAAGTATATTTTACCCAAAATTTGATTTTGAGACAAGTGCTCTCGCGATATAGAAAAAATATTTTCAAGCCAAATTCCAGAACCAAGCAGTAGACTTCCATTTTTACGCCCATCTATCGGATCATAATTGGAATCCATTTTTCTGGCAACTTACTTTGTAAAATACACACGACAATAATTCTCTCGATTTCCATCGAAAAATTACAACATTATTGTTCAAATTCAAATATCAAAATGTGTGCTTTCTAAAACATTCAGGCCGCCTCTAAGAATTCTTTACCGTTCAAAACTTATGGTCGAAACGGTGAACGAAAGAGACATTTCAACACATTTTCAAAGCAATCAAATCTCGTGAACGACTTGCCACCAACTTATTTTTTACCCAAAACTTGATTCTGAGATGATTGTCCTCGTGATGTAGGAAAAATATTTCCAGCCCAAATTGGGAATAAAACATTACACTTCCACTTTTACGCCCATCTATCGGATCATAATTGGCATCCATATTCCCGGTAACTCGCTGGGCCAAATACAAACAACTATAACTCTCACGATTTCCATCGAAAAAATACAAAATTTGAGTTCAAATTCAAGCTCTGGATGTGAACTTTTTAAAACAGTGAGACCGCGTCTAAGAATTCCTTACCGTTCAAAAGTTATTGTCGAAACGGTGACCGAAGGTCACTTTTCGACGCATGTTGAATGCGATTACGGCTCGTTAATAACTATCCACTAAAGTATATTTTACCCAAAATTTGATTTTGAGACAAGTGCTCTCGCGATATAGAAAAAATATTTTCAAGCCAAATTCCAGAACCAAGCAGTAGACTTCCATTTTTACGCCCATCTATCGGATCATAATTGGAATCCATTTTTCTGGCAACTTACTTTGTAAAATACACACGACAATAATTCTCTCGATTTCCATCGAAAAATTACAACATTATTGTTCAAATTCAAATATCAAAATGTGTACTTTCTAAAACATTCAGGCCGCCTCTAAGAATTCCTTACCGTTCAAAACTTATGGTCGAAACGGTGACCGAAGGTCACTTTTCGACGCATGTTGAATGCGATTACGGCTCGTTAATAACTATCCACTAACGTATTTTTTACCCAAAATTTGATTTTGAGACAAGTGCTCTCGCGATATAGAAAAAATATTTTCAAGCCAAATTCCAGAACCAAGCAGTAGACTTCCATTTTTACGCCCATCTATCGGATTATAATTGGAATCCATTTTTCTGGCAACTTACTTTGTAAAATACACACGACAATAATTCTCTCGATTTCCATCGAAAAATTACAAAATTATTGTTCAAATTCAAATATCAAAATGTGTGCTTTCTAAAACATTCAGGCCGCCTCTAAGAATTCCTTACCGTTCAAAACTTATGGTCGAAACGGTGAACGAAAGAGACATTTCAACACATTTTCAAAGCAATCAAATCTCGTGAACGACTTGCCACCAACTTATTTTTTACCCAAAACTTGATTATGAGATGATTGTCCTCGTGATATAGGAAAAATATTTCCAGCCCAAATTGGGAATAAAACATTACACTTCCACTTTTACGCCCATCTATCGGATCATAATTGGCATCCATATTCCCGGTAACTCGCTGGGCCAAATACAAACAACTATAACTCTCACGATTTCCATCGAAAAAATACAAAATTTGAGTTCAAATTCAAGCTCTGGATGTGAACTTTTTAAAACAGTGAGACCGCGTCTAAGAATTCCTTACCGTTCAAAAGTTATTGTCGAAACGGTGACCGAAGGTCACTTTTCGACGCATGTTGAATGCGATTACGGCTCGTTAATAACTATCCACTAAAGTATATTTTACCCAAAATTTGATTTTGAGACAAGTGCTCTCGCGATATAGAAAAAATATTTTCAAGCCAAATTCCAGAACCAAGCAGTAGACTTCCATTTTTACGCCCATCTATCGGATCATAATTGGAATCCATTTTTCTGGCAACTTACTTTGTAAAATACACACGACAATAATTCTCTCGATTTCCATCGAAAAATTACAACATTATTGTTCAAATTCAAATATCAAAATGTGTGCTTTCTAAAACATTCAGGCCGCCTCTAAGAATTCCTTACCGTTCAAAACTTATGGTCGAAACGGTGAACGAAAGAGACATTTCAACACATTTTCAAAGCAATCAAATCTCGTGAACGACTTGCCACCAACTTATTTTTTACCCAAAACTTGATTATGAGATGATTGTCCTCGTGATATAGGAAAAATATTTCCAGCCCAAATTGGGAATAAAACATTACACTTCCACTTTTACGCCCATCTATCGGATCATAATTGGCATCCATATTCCCGGTAACTCGCTGGGCCAAATACAAACAACTATAACTCTCACGATTTCCATCGAAAAAATACAAAATTTGAGTTCAAATTCAAGCTCTGGATGTGAACTTTTTAAAACAGTGAGACCGCGTCTAAGAATTCCTTACCGTTCAAAAGTTATTGTCGAAACGGTGACCGAAGGTCACTTTTCGACGCATGTTGAATGCGATTACGGCTCGTTAATAACTATCCACTAAAGTATATTTTACCCAAAATTTGATTTTGAGACAAGTGCTCTCGCGATATAGAAAAAATATTTTCAAGCCAAATTCCAGAACCAAGCAGTAGACTTCCATTTTTACGCCCATCTATCGGATTATAATTGGAATCCATTTTTCTGGCAACTTACTTTGTAAAATACACACGACAATAATTCTCTCGATTTCCATCGAAAAATTACAAAATTATTGTTCAAATTCAAATATCAAAATGTGTGCTTTCTAAAACATTCAGGCCGCCTCTAAGAATTCCTTACCGTTCAAAACTTATGGTCGAAACGGTGAACGAAAGAGACATTTCAACACATTTTCAAAGCAATCAAATCTCGTGAACGACTTGCCACCAACTTATTTTTTACCCAAAACTTGATTATGAGATGATTGTCCTCGTGATCTAGGAAAAATATTTCCAGCCCAAATTGGGAATAAAACATTACACTTCCACTTTTACGCCCATCTATCGGATCATAATTGGCATCCATATTCCCGGTAACTCGCTGGGCCAAATACAAACAACTATAACTCTCACGATTTCCATCGAAAAAATACAAAATTTGAGTTCAAATTCAAGCTCTGGATGTGAACTTTTTAAAACAGTGAGACCGCGTCTAAGAATTCCTTACCGTTCAAAAGTTATTGTCGAAACGGTGACCGAAGGTCACTTTTCGACGCATGTTGAATGCGATTACGGCTCGTTAATAACTATCCACTAAAGTATATTTTACCCAAAATTTGATTTTGAGACAAGTGCTCTCGCGATATAGAAAAAATATTTTCAAGCCAAATTCCAGAACCAAGCAGTAGACTTCCATTTTTACGCCCATCTATCGGATCATAATTGGAATCCATTTTTCTGGCAACTTACTTTGTAAAATACACACGACAATAATTCTCTCGATTTCCATCGAAAAATTACAACATTATTGTTCAAATTCAAATATCAAAATGTGTGCTTTCTAAAACATTCAGGCCGCCTCTAAGAATTCTTTACCGTTCAAAACTTATGGTCGAAACGGTGAACGAAAGAGACATTTCAACACATTTTCAAAGCAATCAAATCTCGTGAACGACTTGCCACCAACTTATTTTTTACCCAAAACTTGATTCTGAGATGATTGTCCTCGTGATGTAGGAAAAATATTTCCAGCCCAAATTGGGAATAAAACATTACACTTCCACTTTTACGCCCATCTATCGGATCATAATTGGCATCCATATTCCCGGTAACTCGCTGGGCCAAATACAAACAACTATAACTCTCACGATTTCCATCGAAAAAATACAAAATTTGAGTTCAAATTCAAGCTCTGGATGTGAACTTTTTAAAACAGTGAGACCGCGTCTAAGAATTCCTTACCGTTCAAAAGTTATTGTCGAAACGGTGACCGAAGGTCACTTTTCGACGCATGTTGAATGCGATTACGGCTCGTTAATAACTATCCACTAAAGTATATTTTACCCAAAATTTGATTTTGAGACAAGTGCTCTCGCGATATAGAAAAAATATTTTCAAGCCAAATTCCAGAACCAAGCAGTAGACTTCCATTTTTACGCCCATCTATCGGATCATAATTGGAATCCATTTTTCTGGCAACTTACTTTGTAAAATACACACGACAATAATTCTCTCGATTTCCATCGAAAAATTACAACATTATTGTTCAAATTCAAATATCAAAATGTGTGCTTTCTAAAACATTCAGGCCGCCTCTAAGAATTCCTTACCGTTCAAAACTTATGGTCGAAACGGTGACCGAAGGTCACTTTTCGACGCATGTTGAATGCGATTACGGCTCGTTAATAACTATCGACTAACGTATTTTTTACACAAAATTTGATTTTGAGACAAGTGCTCTCGCGATATAGAAAAAATATTTTCAAGCCAAATTCCAGAACCAAGCAGTAGACTTCCATTTTTACGCCCATCTATCGGATTATAATTGGAATCCATTTTTCTGGCAACTTACTTTGTAAAATACACACGACAATAATTCTCTCGATTTCCATCGAAAAATTACAAAATTATTGTTCAAATTCAAATATCAAAATGTGTGCTTTCTAAAACATTCAGGCCGCCTCTAAGAATTCCTTACCGTTCAAAACTTATGGTCGAAACGGTGAACGAAAGAGACATTTCAACACATTTTCAAAGCAATCAAATCTCGTGAACGACTTGCCACCAACTTATTTTTTACCCAAAACTTGATTATGAGATGATTGTCCTCGTGATATAGGAAAAATATTTCCAGCCCAAATTGGGAATAAAACATTACACTTCCACTTTTACGCCCATCTATCGGATCATAATTGGCATCCATATTCCCGGTAACTCGCTGGGCCAAATACAAACAACTATAACTCTCACGATTTCCATCGAAAAAATACAAAATTTGAGTTCAAATTCAAGCTCTGGATGTGAACTTTTTAAAACAGTGAGACCGCGTCTAAGAATTCCTTACCGTTCAAAAGTTATTGTCGAAACGGTGACCGAAGGTCACTTTTCGACGCATGTTGAATGCGATTACGGCTCGTTAATAACTATCCACTAAAGTATATTTTACCCAAAATTTGATTTTGAGACAAGTGCTCTCGCGATATAGAAAAAATATTTTCAAGCCAAATTCCAGAACCAAGCAGTAGACTTCCATTTTTACGCCCATCTATCGGATCATAATTGGAATCCATTTTTCTGGCAACTTACTTTGTAAAATACACACGACAATAATTCTCTCGATTTCCATCGAAAAATTACAACATTATTGTTCAAATTCAAATATCAAAATGTGTGCTTTCTAAAACATTCAGGCCGCCTCTAAGAATTCCTTACCGTTCAAAACTTATGGTCGAAACGGTGAACGAAAGAGACATTTCAACACATTTTCAAAGCAATCAAATCTCGTGAACGACTTGCCACCAACTTATTTTTTACCCAAAACTTGATTCTGAGATGATTGTCCTCGTGATGTAGGAAAAATATTTCCAGCCCAAATTGGGAATAAAACATTACACTTCCACTTTTACGCCCATCTATCGGATCATAATTGGCATCCATATTCCCGGTAACTCGCTGGGCCAAATACAAACAACTATAACTCTCACGATTTCCATCGAAAAAATACAAAATTTGAGTTCAAATTCAAGCTCTGGATGTGAACTTTTTAAAACAGTGAGACCGCGTCTAAGAATTCCTTACCGTTCAAAAGTTATTGTCGAAACGGTGACCGAAGGTCACTTTTCGACGCATGTTGAATGCGATTACGGCTCGTTAATAACTATCCACTAAAGTATATTTTACCCAAAATTTGATTTTGAGACAAGTGCTCTCGCGATATAGAAAAAATATTTTCAAGCCAAATTCCAGAACCAAGCAATAGACTTCCATTTTTACGCCCATCTATCGGATCATAATTGGAATCCATTTTTCCGGCAACTTACTTTGTAAAATACACACGACAATAATTCTCTCGATTTCCATCGAAAAATTACAACATTATTGTTCAAATTCAAATATCAAAATGTGTGCTTTCTAAAACATTCAGGCCGCCTCTAAGAATTCCTTACCGTTCAAAACTTATGGTCGAAACGGTGAACGAAAGAGACATTTCAACACATTTTCAAAGCAATCAAATCTCGTGAACGACTTGCCACCAACTTATTCTTTACCCAAAACTTGATTCTGAGATGATTGTCCTCGTGATATAGGAAAAATATTTCCAGCCCAAATTTGGAATAAAACATTACACTTCCACTTTTACGCCCATCTATCGGATCATAATTGGCATCCATATTCCCGGTAACTCGCTGGGCCAAATACAAACAACTATAACTCTCACGATTTCCATCGAAAAAATACAAAATTTGAGTTCAAATTCAAGCTCTGGATGTGAACTTTTTAAAACAGTGAGACCGCGTCTAAGAATTCCTTACCGTTCAAAAGTTATTGTCGAAACGGTGACCGAAGGTCACTTTTCGACGCATGTTGAATGCGATTACGGCTCGTTAATAACTATCCACTAAAGTATATTTTACACAAAATTTGATTTTGAGACAAGTGCTCTCGCGATATAGAAAAAATATTTTCAAGCCAAATTCCAGAACCAAGCAGTAGACTTCCATTTTTACGCCCATCTATCGGATCATAATTGGAATCCATTTTTCTGGCAACTTACTTTGTAAAATACACACGACAATAATTCTCTCGATTTCCATCGAAAAATTACAACATTATTGTTCAAATTCAACTATCAAAATGTGTGCTTTCTAAAACATTCAGGCCGCCTCTAAGAATTCCTTACCGTTCAAAACTTATGGTCGAAACGGTGAACGAAAGAGACATTTCAACACATTTTCAAAGCAATCAAATCTCGTGAACGACTTGCCACCAACTTATTTTTTACCCAAAACTTGATTCTGAGATGATTGTCCTCGTGATATAGGAAAAATATTTCCAGCCCAAATTGGGAATAAAACATTACACTTCCACTTTTACGCCCATCTATCGGATCATAATTGGCATCCATATTCCCGGTAACTCGCTGGGCCAAATACAAACAACTATAACTCTCACGATTTCCATCGAAAAAATACAAAATTTGAGTTCAAATTCAAGCTCTGGATGTGAACTTTTTAAAACAGTGAGACCGCGTCTAAGAATTCCTTACCGTTCAAAAGTTATTGTCGAAACGGTGACCGAAGGTCACTTTTCGACGCATGTTGAATGCGATTACGGCTCGTTAATAACTATCCACTAAAGTATATTTTACACAAAATTTGATTTTGAGACAAGTGCTCTCGCGATATAGAAAAAATATTTTCAAGCCAAATTCCAGAACCAAGCAGTAGACTTCCATTTTTACGCCCATCTATCGGATCATAATTGGAATCCATTTTTCTGGCAACTTACTTTGTAAAATACACACGACAATAATTCTCTCGATTTCCATCGAAAAATTACAACATTATTGTTCAAATTCAAATATCAAAATGTGTGCTTTCTAAAACATTCAGGCCGCCTCTAAGAATTCCTTACCGTTCAAAACTTATGGTCGAAACGGTGAACGAAAGAGACATTTCAACACATTTTCAAAGCAATCAAATCTCGTGAACGACTTGCCACCAACTTATTTTTTACCCAAAACTTGATTCTGAGATGATTGTCCTCGTGATATAGGAAAAATATTTCCAGCCCAAATTGGGAATAAAACATTACACTTCCACTTTTACGCCCATCTATCGGATCATAATTGGCATCCATATTCCCGGTAACTCGCTGGGCCAAATACAAACAACTATAACTCTCACGATTTCCATCGAAAAAATACAAAATTTGAGTTCAAATTCAAGCTCTGGATGTGAACTTTTTAAAACAGTGAGACCGCGTCTAAGAATTCCTTACCGTTCAAAAGTTATTGTCGAAACGGTGACCGAAGGTCACTTTTCGACGCATGTTGAATGCGATTACGGCTCGTTAATAACTATCCACTAAAGTATATTTTACCCAAAATTTGATTTTGAGACAAGTGCTCTCGCGATATAGAAAAAATATTTTCAAGCCAAATTCCAGAACCAAGCAGTAGACTTCCATTTTTACGCCCATCTATCGGATTATAATTGGAATCCATTTTTCTGGCAACTTACTTTGTAAAATACACACGACAATAATTCTCTCGATTTCCATCGAAAAATTACAAAATTATTGTTCAAATTCAAATATCAAAATGTGTGCTTTCTAAAACATTCAGGCCGCCTCTAAGAATTCCTTACCGTTCAAAACTTATGGTCGAAACGGTGAACGAAAGAGACATTTCAACACATTTTCAAAGCAATCAAATCTCGTGAACGACTTGCCACCAACTTATTTTTTACCCAAAACTTGATTATGAGATGATTGTCCTCGTGATCTAGGAAAAATATTTCCAGCCCAAATTGGGAATAAAACATTACACTTCCACTTTTACGCCCATCTATCGGATCATAATTGGCATCCATATTCCCGGTAACTCGCTGGGCCAAATACAAACAACTATAACTCTCACGATTTCCATCGAAAAAATACAAAATTTGAGTTCAAATTCAAGCTCTGGATGTGAACTTTTTAAAACAGTGAGACCGCGTCTAAGAATTCCTTACCGTTCAAAAGTTATTGTCGAAACGGTGACCGAAGGTCACTTTTCGACGCATGTTGAATGCGATTACGGCTCGTTAATAACTATCCACTAAAGTATATTTTACCCAAAATTTGATTTTGAGACAAGTGCTCTCGCGATATAGAAAAAATATTTTCAAGCCAAATTCCAGAACCAAGCAGTAGACTTCCATTTTTACGCCCATCTATCGGATCATAATTGGAATCCATTTTTCTGGCAACTTACTTTGTAAAATACACACGACAATAATTCTCTCGATTTCCATCGAAAAATTACAACATTATTGTTCAAATTCAAATATCAAAATGTGTGCTTTCTAAAACATTCAGGCCGCCTCTAAGAATTCCTTACCGTTCAAAACTTATGGTCGAAACGGTGAACGAAAGAGACATTTCAACACATTTTCAAAGCAATCAAATCTCGTGAACGACTTGCCACCAACTTATTTTTTACCCAAAACTTGATTCTGAGATGATTGTCCTCGTGATGTAGGAAAAATATTTCCAGCCCAAATTGGGAATAAAACATTACACTTCCACTTTTACGCCCATCTATCGGATCATAATTGGCATCCATATTCCCGGTAACTCGCTGGGCCAAATACAAACAACTATAACTCTCACGATTTCCATCGAAAAAATACAAAATTTGAGTTCAAATTCAAGCTCTGGATGTGAACTTTTTAAAACAGTGAGACCGCGTCTAAGAATTCCTTACCGTTCAAAAGTTATTGTCGAAACGGTGACCGAAGGTCACTTTTCGACGCATGTTGAATGCGATTACGGCTCGTTAATAACTATCCACTAAAGTATATTTTACCCAAAATTTGATTTTGAGACAAGTGCTCTCGCGATATAGAAAAAATATTTTCAAGCCAAATTCCAGAACCAAGCAGTAGACTTCCATTTTTACGCCCATCTATCGGATCATAATTGGAATCCATTTTTCTGGCAACTTACTTTGTAAAATACACACGACAATAATTCTCTCGATTTCCATCGAAAAATTACAACATTATTGTTCAAATTCAAATATCAAAATGTGTGCTTTCTAAAACATTCAGGCCGCCTCTAAGAATTCCTTACCGTTCAAAACTTATGGTCGAAACGGTGACCGAAGGTCACTTTTCGACGCATGTTGAATGCGATTACGGCTCGTTAATAACTATCCACTAACGTATTTTTTACACAAAATTTGATTTTGAGACAAGTGCTCTCGCGATATAGAAAAAATATTTTCAAGCCAAATTCCAGAACCAAGCAGTAGACTTCCATTTTTACGCCCATCTATCGGATTATAATTGGAATCCATTTTTCTGGCAACTTACTTTGTAAAATACACACGACAATAATTCTCTCGATTTCCATCGAAAAATTACAAAATTATTGTTCAAATTCAAATATCAAAATGTGTACTTTCTAAAACATTCAGGCCGCCTCTAAGAATTCCTTACCGTTCAAAACTTATGGTCGAAACGGTGAACGAAAGAGACATTTCAACACATTTTCAAAGCAATCAAATCTCGTGAACGACTTGCCACCAACTTATTTTTTACCCAAAACTTGATTATGAGATGATTGTCCTCGTGATATAGGAAAAATATTTCCAGCCCAAATTGGGAATAAAACATTACACTTCCACTTTTACGCCCATCTATCGGATCATAATTGGCATCCATATTCCCGGTAACTCGCTGGGCCAAATACAAACAACTATAACTCTCACGATTTCCATCGAAAAAATACAAAATTTGAGTTCAAATTCAAGCTCTGGATGTGAACTTTTTAAAACAGTGAGACCGCGTCTAAGAATTCCTTACCGTTCAAAAGTTATTGTCGAAACGGTGACCGAAGGTCACTTTTCGACGCATGTTGAATGCGATTACGGCTCGTTAATAACTATCCACTAAAGTATATTTTACCCAAAATTTGATTTTGAGACAAGTGCTCTCGCGATATAGAAAAAATATTTTCAAGCCAAATTCCAGAACCAAGCAGTAGACTTCCATTTTTACGCCCATCTATCGGATCATAATTGGAATCCATTTTTCTGGCAACTTACTTTGTAAAATACACACGACAATAATTCTCTCGATTTCCATCGAAAAATTACAACATTATTGTTCAAATTCAAATATCAAAATGTGTGCTTTCTAAAACATTCAGGCCGCCTCTAAGAATTCCTTACCGTTCAAAACTTATGGTCGAAACGGTGAACGAAAGAGACATTTCAACACATTTTCAAAGCAATCAAATCTCGTGAACGACTTGCCACCAACTTATTTTTTACCCAAAACTTGATTCTGAGATGATTGTCCTCGTGATGTAGGAAAAATATTTCCAGCCCAAATTGGGAATAAAACATTACACTTCCACTTTTACGCCCATCTATCGGATCATAATTGGCATCCATATTCCCGGTAACTCGCTGGGCCAAATACAAACAACTATAACTCTCACGATTTCCATCGAAAAAATACAAAATTTGAGTTCAAATTCAAGCTCTGGATGTGAACTTTTTAAAACAGTGAGACCGCGTCTAAGAATTCCTTACCGTTCAAAAGTTATTGTCGAAACGGTGACCGAAGGTCACTTTTCGACGCATGTTGAATGCGATTACGGCTCGTTAATAACTATCCACTAAAGTATATTTTACCCAAAATTTGATTTTGAGACAAGTGCTCTCGCGATATAGAAAAAATATTTTCAAGCCAAATTCCAGAACCAAGCAGTAGACTTCCATTTTTACGCCCATCTATCGGATCATAATTGGAATCCATTTTTCTGGCAACTTACTTTGTAAAATACACACGACAATAATTCTCTCGATTTCCATCGAAAAATTACAACATTATTGTTCAAATTCAAATATCAAAATGTGTGCTTTCTAAAACATTCAGGCCGCCTCTAAGAATTCCTTACCGTTCAAAACTTATGGTCGAAACGGTGAACGAAAGAGACATTTCAACACATTTTCAAAGCAATCAAATCTCGTGAACGACTTGCCACCAACTTATTTTTTACCCAAAACTTGATTCTGAGATGATTGTCCTCGTGATATAGGAAAAATATTTCCAGCCCAAATTGGGAATAAAACATTACACTTCCACTTTTACGCCCATCTATCGGATCATAATTGGCATCCATATTCCCGGTAACTCGCTGGGCCAAATACAAACAACTATAACTCTCACGATTTCCATCGAAAAAATACAAAATTTGAGTTCAAATTCAAGCTCTGGATGTGAACTTTTTAAAACAGTGAGACCGCGTCTAAGAATTCCTTACCGTTCAAAAGTTATTGTCGAAACGGTGACCGAAGGTCACTTTTCGACGCATGTTGAATGCGATTACGGCTCGTTAATAACTATCCACTAAAGTATATTTTACCCAAAATTTGATTTTGAGACAAGTGCTCTCGCGATATAGAAAAAATATTTTCAAGCCAAATTCCAGAACCAAGCAGTAGACTTCCATTTTTACGCCCATCTATCGGATCATAATTGGAATCCATTTTTCTGGCAACTTACTTTGTAAAATACACACGACAATAATTCTCTCGATTTCCATCGAAAAATTACAACATTATTGTTCAAATTCAAATATCAAAATGTGTGCTTTCTAAAACATTCAGGCCGCCTCTAAGAATCCCTTACCGTTCAAAACTTATGGTCGAAACGGTGAACGAAAGAGACATTTCAACACATTTTCAAAGCAATCAAATCTCGTGAACGACTTGCCACCAACTTATTTTTTACCCAAAACTTGATTATGAGATGATTGTCCTCGTGATATAGGAGAAATATTTCCAGCCCAAATTGGGAATAAAACATTACACTTCCACTTTTACGCCCATCTATCGGATCATAATTGGCATCCATATTCCCGGTAACTCGCTGGGCCAAATACAAACAACTATAACTCTCACGATTTCCATCGAAAAAATACAAAATTTGAGTTCAAATTCAAGCTCTGGATGTGAACTTTTTAAAACAGTGAGACCGCGTCTAAGAATTCCTTACCGTTCAAAAGTTATTGTCGAAACGGTGACCGAAGGTCACTTTTCGACGCATGTTGAATGCGATTACGGCTCGTTAATAACTATCCACTAAAGTATATTTTACCCAAAATTTGATTTTGAGACAAGTGCTCTCGCGATATAGAAAAAATATTTTCAAGCCAAATTCCAGAACCAAGCAGTAGACTTCCATTTTTACGCCCATCTATCGGATCATAATTGGAATCCATTTTTCTGGCAACTTACTTTGTAAAATACACACGACAATAATTCTCTCGATTTCCATCGAAAAATTACAACATTATTGTTCAAATTCAAATATCAAAATGTGTGCTTTCTAAAACATTCAGGCCGCCTCTAAGAATTCCTTACCGTTCAAAACTTATGGTCGAAACGGTGAACGAAAGAGACATTTCAACACATTTTCAAAGCAATCAAATCTCGTGAACGACTTGCCACCAACTTATTTTTTACCCAAAACTTGATTCTGAGATGATTGTCCTCGTGATGTAGGAAAAATATTTCCAGCCCAAATTGGGAATAAAACATTACACTTCCACTTTTACGCCCATCTATCGGATCATAATTGGCATCCATATTCCCGGTAACTCGCTGGGCCAAATACAAACAACTATAACTCTCACGATTTCCATCGAAAAAATACAAAATTTGAGTTCAAATTCAAGCTCTGGATGTGAACTTTTTAAAACAGTGAGACCGCGTCTAAGAATTCCTTACCGTTCAAAAGTTATTGTCGAAACGGTGACCGAAGGTCACTTTTCGACGCATGTTGAATGCGATTACGGCTCGTTAATAACTATCCACTAAAGTATATTTTACCCAAAATTTGATTTTGAGACAAGTGCTCTCGCGATATAGAAAAAATATTTTCAAGCCAAATTCCAGAACCAAGCAATAGACTTCCATTTTTACGCCCATCTATCGGATCATAATTGGAATCCATTTTTCTGGCAACTTACTTTGTAAAATACACACGACAATAATTCTCTCGATTTCCATCGAAAAATTACAACATTATTGTTCAAATTCAAATATCAAAATGTGTGCTTTCTAAAACATTCAGGCCGCCTCTAAGAATTCCTTACCGTTCAAAACTTATGGTCGAAACGGTGAACGAAAGAGACATTTCAACACATTTTCAAAGCAATCAAATCTCGTGAACGACTTGCCACCAACTTATTCTTTACCCAAAACTTGATTCTGAGATGATTGTCCTCGTGATATAGGAAAAATATTTCCAGCCCAAATTTGGAATAAAACATTACACTTCCACTTTTACGCCCATCTATCGGATCATAATTGGCATCCATATTCCCGGTAACTCGCTGGGCCAAATACAAACAACTATAACTCTCACGATTTCCATCGAAAAAATACAAAATTTGAGTTCAAATTCAAGCTCTGGATGTGAACTTTTTAAAACAGTGAGACCGCGTCTAAGAATTCCTTACCGTTCAAAAGTTATTGTCGAAACGGTGACCGAAGGTCACTTTTCGACGCATGTTGAATGCGATTACGGCTCGTTAATAACTATCCACTAAAGTATATTTTACACAAAATTTGATTTTGAGACAAGTGCTCTCGCGATATAGAAAAAATATTTTCAAGCCAAATTCCAGAACCAAGCAGTAGACTTCCATTTTTACGCCCATCTATCGGATCATAATTGGAATCCATTTTTCTGGCAACTTACTTTGTAAAATACACACGACAATAATTCTCTCGATTTCCATCGAAAAATTACAACATTATTGTTCAAATTCAACTATCAAAATGTGTGCTTTCTAAAACATTCAGGCCGCCTCTAAGAATTCCTTACCGTTCAAAACTTATGGTCGAAACGGTGAACGAAAGAGACATTTCAACACATTTTCAAAGCAATCAAATCTCGTGAACGACTTGCCACCAACTTATTTTTTACCCAAAACTTGATTCTGAGATGATTGTCCTCGTGATATAGGAAAAATATTTCCAGCCCAAATTGGGAATAAAACATTACACTTCCACTTTTACGCCCATCTATCGGATCATAATTGGCATCCATATTCCCGGTAACTCGCTGGGCCAAATACAAACAACTATAACTCTCACGATTTCCATCGAAAAAATACAAAATTTGAGTTCAAATTCAAGCTCTGGATGTGAACTTTTTAAAACAGTGAGACCGCGTCTAAGAATTCCTTACCGTTCAAAAGTTATTGTCGAAACGGTGACCGAAGGTCACTTTTCGACGCATGTTGAATGCGATTACGGCTCGTTAATAACTATCCACTAAAGTATATTTTACACAAAATTTGATTTTGAGACAAGTGCTCTCGCGATATAGAAAAAATATTTTCAAGCCAAATTCCAGAACCAAGCAGTAGACTTCCATTTTTACGCCCATCTATCGGATCATAATTGGAATCCATTTTTCTGGCAACTTACTTTGTAAAATACACACGACAATAATTCTCTCGATTTCCATCGAAAAATTACAACATTATAGTTCAAATTCAAATATCAAAATGTGTGCTTTCTAAAACATTCAGGCCGCCTCTAAGAATTCCTTACCGTTCAAAACTTATGGTCGAAACGGTGAACGAAAGAGACATTTCAACACATTTTCAAAGCAATCAAATCTCGTGAACGACTTGCCACCAACTTATTTTTTACCCAAAACTTGATTCTGAGATGATTGTCCTCGTGATATAGGAAAAATATTTCCAGCCCAAATTGGGAATAAAACATTACACTTCCACTTTTACGCCCATCTATCGGATCATAATTGGCATCCATATTCCCGGTAACTCGCTGGGCCAAATACAAACAACTATAACTCTCACGATTTCCATCGAAAAAATACAAAATTTGAGTTCAAATTCAAGCTCTGGATGTGAACTTTTTAAAACAGTGAGACCGCGTCTAAGAATTCCTTACCGTTCAAAAGTTATTGTCGAAACGGTGACCGAAGGTCACTTTTCGACGCATGTTGAATGCGATTACGGCTCGTTAATAACTATCCACTAAAGTATATTTTACCCAAAATTTGATTTTGAGACAAGTGCTCTCGCGATATAGAAAAAATATTTTCAAGCCAAATTCCAGAACCAAGCAGTAGACTTCCATTTTTACGCCCATCTATCGGATCATAATTGGAATCCATTTTTCTGGCAACTTACTTTGTAAAATACACACGACAATAATTCTCTCGATTTCCATCGAAAAATTACAACATTATTGTTCAAATTCAAATATCAAAATGTGTGCTTTCTAAAACATTCAGGCCGCCTCTAAGAATCCCTTACCGTTCAAAACTTATGGTCGAAACGGTGAACGAAAGAGACATTTCAACACATTTTCAAAGCAATCAAATCTCGTGAACGACTTGCCACCAACTTATTTTTTACCCAAAACTTGATTATGAGATGATTGTCCTCGTGATATAGGAGAAATATTTCCAGCCCAAATTGGGAATAAAACATTACACTTCCACTTTTACGCCCATCTATCGGATCATAATTGGCATCCATATTCCCGGTAACTCGCTGGGCCAAATACAAACAACTATAACTCTCACGATTTCCATCGAAAAAATACAAAATTTGAGTTCAAATTCAAGCTCTGGATGTGAACTTTTTAAAACAGTGAGACCGCGTCTAAGAATTCCTTACCGTTCAAAAGTTATTGTCGAAACGGTGACCGAAGGTCACTTTTCGACGCATGTTGAATGCGATTACGGCTCGTTAATAACTATCCACTAAAGTATATTTTACCCAAAATTTGATTTTGAGACAAGTGCTCTCGCGATATAGAAAAAATATTTTCAAGCCAAATTCCAGAACCAAGCAGTAGACTTCCATTTTTACGCCCATCTATCGGATCATAATTGGAATCCATTTTTCTGGCAACTTACTTTGTAAAATACACACGACAATAATTCTCTCGATTTCCATCGAAAAATTACAACATTATTGTTCAAATTCAAATATCAAAATGTGTGCTTTCTAAAACATTCAGGCCGCCTCTAAGAATCCCTTACCGTTCAAAACTTATGGTCGAAACGGTGAACGAAAGAGACATTTCAACACATTTTCAAAGCAATCAAATCTCGTGAACGACTTGCCACCAACTTATTTTTTACCCAAAACTTGATTATGAGATGATTGTCCTCGTGATATAGGAGAAATATTTCCAGCCCAAATTGGGAATAAAACATTACACTTCCACTTTTACGCCCATCTATCGGATCATAATTGGCATCCATATTCCCGGTAACTCGCTGGGCCAAATACAAACAACTATAACTCTCACGATTTCCATCGAAAAAATACAAAATTTGAGTTCAAATTCAAGCTCTGGATGTGAACTTTTTAAAACAGTGAGACCGCGTCTAAGAATTCCTTACCGTTCAAAAGTTATTGTCGAAACGGTGACCGAAGGTCACTTTTCGACGCATGTTGAATGCGATTACGGCTCGTTAATAACTATCCACTAAAGTATATTTTACACAAAATTTGATTTTGAGACAAGTGCTCTCGCGATATAGAAAAAATATTTTCAAGCCAAATTCCAGAACCAAGCAGTAGACTTCCATTTTTACGCCCATCTATCGGATCATAATTGGAATCCATTTTTCTGGCAACTTACTTTGTAAAATACACACGACAATAATTCTCTCGATTTCCATCGAAAAATTACAACATTATTGTTCAAATTCAACTATCAAAATGTGTGCTTTCTAAAACATTCAGGCCGCCTCTAAGAATTCCTTACCGTTCAAAACTTATGGTCGAAACGGTGAACGAAAGAGACATTTCAACACATTTTCAAAGCAATCAAATCTCGTGAACGACTTGCCACCAACTTATTTTTTACCCAAAACTTGATTCTGAGATGATTGTCCTCGTGATATAGGAAAAATATTTCCAGCCCAAATTGGGAATAAAACATTACACTTCCACTTTTACGCCCATCTATCGGATCATAATTGGCATCCATATTCCCGGTAACTCGCTGGGCCAAATACAAACAACTATAACTCTCACGATTTCCATCGAAAAAATACAAAATTTGAGTTCAAATTCAAGCTCTGGATGTGAACTTTTTAAAACAGTGAGACCGCGTCTAAGAATTCCTTACCGTTCAAAAGTTATTGTCGAAACGGTGACCGAAGGTCACTTTTCGACGCATGTTGAATGCGATTACGGCTCGTTAATAACTATCCACTAAAGTATATTTTACCCAAAATTTGATTTTGAGACAAGTGCTCTCGCGATATAGAAAAAATATTTTCAAGCCAAATTCCAGAACCAAGCAGTAGACTTCCATTTTTACGCCCATCTATCGGATCATAATTGGAATCCATTTTTCTGGCAACTTACTTTGTAAAATACACACGACAATAATTCTCTCGATTTCCATCGAAAAATTACAACATTATTGTTCAAATTCAAATATCAAAATGTGTGCTTTCTAAAACATTCAGGCCGCCTCTAAGAATTCCTTACCGTTCAAAACTTATGGTCGAAACGGTGAACGAAAGAGACATTTCAACACATTTTCAAAGCAATCAAATCTCGTGAACGACTTGCCACCAACTTATTTTTTACCCAAAACTTGATTCTGAGATGATTGTCCTCGTGATATAGGAAAAATATTTCCAGCCCAAATTTGGAATAAAACATTACACTTCCACTTTTACGCCCATCTATCGGATCATAATTGGCATCCATATTCCCGGTAACTCGCTGGGCCAAATACAAACAACTATAACTCTCACGATTTCCATCGAAAAAATACAAAATTTGAGTTCAAATTCAAGCTCTGGATGTGAACTTTTTAAAACAGTGAGACCGCGTCTAAGAATTCCTTACCGTTCAAAAGTTATTGTCGAAACGGTGACCGAAGGTCACTTTTCGACGCATGTTGAATGCGATTACGGCTCGTTAATAACTATCCACTAAAGTATATTTTACACAAAATTTGATTTTGAGACAAGTGCTCTCGCGATATAGAAAAAATATTTTCAAGCCAAATTCCAGAACCAAGCAGTAGACTTCCATTTTTACGCCCATCTATCGGATCATAATTGGAATCCATTTTTCTGGCAACTTACTTTGTAAAATACACACGACAATAATTCTCTCGATTTCCATCGAAAAATTACAACATTATTGTTCAAATTCAACTATCAAAATGTGTGCTTTCTAAAACATTCAGGCCGCCTCTAAGAATTCCTTACCGTTCAAAACTTATGGTCGAAACGGTGAACGAAAGAGACATTTCAACACATTTTCAAAGCAATCAAATCTCGTGAACGACTTGCCACCAACTTATTTTTTACCCAAAACTTGATTCTGAGATGATTGTCCTCGTGATATAGGAAAAATATTTCCAGCCCAAATTGGGAATAAAACATTACACTTCCACTTTTACGCCCATCTATCGGATCATAATTGGCATCCATATTCCCGGTAACTCGCTGGGCCAAATACAAACAACTATAACTCTCACGATTTCCATCGAAAAAATACAAAATTTGAGTTCAAATTCAAGCTCTGGATGTGAACTTTTTAAAACAGTGAGACCGCGTCTAAGAATTCCTTACCGTTCAAAAGTTATTGTCGAAACGGTGACCGAAGGTCACTTTTCGACGCATGTTGAATGCGATTACGGCTCGTTAATAACTATCCACTAAAGTATATTTTACCCAAAATTTGATTTTGAGACAAGTGCTCTCGCGATATAGAAAAAATATTTTCAAGCCAAATTCCAGAACCAAGCAGTAGACTTCCATTTTTACGCCCATCTATCGGATCATAATTGGAATCCATTTTTCTGGCAACTTACTTTGTAAAATACACACGACAATAATTCTCTCGATTTCCATCGAAAAATTACAACATTATTGTTCAAATTCAAATATCAAAATGTGTGCTTTCTAAAACATTCAGGCCGCCTCTAAGAATTCCTTACCGTTCAAAACTTATGGTCGAAACGGTGAACGAAAGAGACATTTCAACACATTTTCAAAGCAATCAAATCTCGTGAACGACTTGCCACCAACTTATTTTTTACCCAAAACTTGATTCTGAGATGATTGTCCTCGTGATATAGGAAAAATATTTCCAGCCCAAATTTGGAATAAAACATTACACTTCCACTTTTACGCCCATCTATCGGATCATAATTGGCATCCATATTCCCGGTAACTCGCTGGGCCAAATACAAACAACTATAACTCTCACGATTTCCATCGAAAAAATACAAAATTTGAGTTCAAATTCAAGCTCTGGATGTGAACTTTTTAAAACAGTGAGACCGCGTCTAAGAATTCCTTACCGTTCAAAAGTTATTGTCGAAACGGTGACCGAAGGTCACTTTTCGACGCATGTTGAATGCGATTACGGCTCGTTAATAACTATCCACTAAAGTATATTTTACACAAAATTTGATTTTGAGACAAGTGCTCTCGCGATATAGAAAAAATATTTTCAAGCCAAATTCCAGAACCAAGCAGTAGACTTCCATTTTTACGCCCATCTATCGGATCATAATTGGAATCCATTTTTCTGGCAACTTACTTTGTAAAATACACACGACAATAATTCTCTCGATTTCCATCGAAAAATTACAACATTATTGTTCAAATTCAACTATCAAAATGTGTGCTTTCTAAAACATTCAGGCCGCCTCTAAGAATTCCTTACCGTTCAAAACTTATGGTCGAAACGGTGAACGAAAGAGACATTTCAACACATTTTCAAAGCAATCAAATCTCGTGAACGACTTGCCACCAACTTATTTTTTACCCAAAACTTGATTCTGAGATGATTGTCCTCGTGATATAGGAAAAATATTTCCAGCCCAAATTGGGAATAAAACATTACACTTCCACTTTTACGCCCATCTATCGGATCATAATTGGCATCCATATTCCCGGTAACTCGCTGGGCCAAATACAAACAACTATAACTCTCACGATTTCCATCGAAAAAATACAAAATTTGAGTTCAAATTCAAGCTCTGGATGTGAACTTTTTAAAACAGTGAGACCGCGTCTAAGAATTCCTTACCGTTCAAAAGTTATTGTCGAAACGGTGACCGAAGGTCACTTTTCGACGCATGTTGAATGCGATTACGGCTCGTTAATAACTATCCACTAAAGTATATTTTACCCAAAATTTGATTTTGAGACAAGTGCTCTCGCGATATAGAAAAAATATTTTCAAGCCAAATTCCAGAACCAAGCAGTAGACTTCCATTTTTACGCCCATCTATCGGATCATAATTGGAATCCATTTTTCTGGCAACTTACTTTGTAAAATACACACGACAATAATTCTCTCGATTTCCATCGAAAAATTACAACATTATTGTTCAAATTCAAATATCAAAATGTGTGCTTTCTAAAACATTCAGGCCGCCTCTAAGAATTCCTTACCGTTCAAAACTTATGGTCGAAACGGTGAACGAAAGAGACATTTCAACACATTTTCAAAGCAATCAAATCTCGTGAACGACTTGCCACCAACTTATTTTTTACCCAAAACTTGATTATGAGATGATTGTCCTCGTGATATAGGAAAAATATTTCCAGCCCAAATTGGGAATAAAACATTACACTTCCACTTTTACGCCCATCTATCGGATCATAATTGGCATCCATATTCCCGGTAACTCGCTGGGCCAAATACAAACAACTATAACTCTCACGATTTCCATCGAAAAAATACAAAATTTGAGTTCAAATTCAAGCTCTGGATGTGAACTTTTTAAAACAGTGAGACCGCGTCTAAGAATTCCTTACCGTTCAAAAGTTATTGTCGAAACGGTGACCGAAGGTCACTTTTCGACGCATGTTGAATGCGATTACGGCTCGTTAATAACTATCCACTAAAGTATATTTTACCCAAAATTTGATTTTGAGACAAGTGCTCTCGCGATATAGAAAAAATATTTTCAAGCCAAATTCCAGAACCAAGCAGTAGACTTCCATTTTTACGCCCATCTATCGGATCATAATTGGAATCCATTTTTCTGGCAACTTACTTTGTAAAATACACACGACAATAATTCTCTCGATTTCCATCGAAAAATTACAACATTATTGTTCAAATTCAAATATCAAAATGTGTGCTTTCTAAAACATTCAGGCCGCCTCTAAGAATTCCTTACCGTTCAAAACTTATGGTCGAAACGGTGAACGAAAGAGACATTTCAACACATTTTCAAAGCAATCAAATCTCGTGAACGACTTGCCACCAACTTATTTTTTACCCAAAACTTGATTCTGAGATGATTGTCCTCGTGATATAGGAAAAATATTTCCAGCCCAAATTGGGAATAAAACATTACACTTCCACTTTTACGCCCATCTATCGGATCATAATTGGCATCCATATTCCCGGTAACTCGCTGGGCCAAATACAAACAACTATAACTCTCACGATTTCCATCGAAAAAATACAAAATTTGAGTTCAAATTCAAGCTCTGGATGTGAACTTTTTAAAACAGTGAGACCGCGTCTAAGAATTCCTTACCGTTCAAAAGTTATTGTCGAAACGGTGACCGAAGGTCACTTTTCGACGCATGTTGAATGCGATTACGGCTCGTTAATAACTATCCACTAAAGTATATTTTACACAAAATTTGATTTTGAGACAAGTGCTCTCGCGATATAGAAAAAATATTTTCAAGCCAAATTCCAGAACCAAGCAGTAGACTTCCATTTTTACGCCCATCTATCGGATCATAATTGGAATCCATTTTTCTGGCAACTTACTTTGTAAAATACACACGACAATAATTCTCTCGATTTCCATCGAAAAATTACAACATTATTGTTCAAATTCAACTATCAAAATGTGTGCTTTCTAAAACATTCAGGCCGCCTCTAAGAATTCCTTACCGTTCAAAACTTATGGTCGAAACGGTGAACGAAAGAGACATTTCAACACATTTTCAAAGCAATCAAATCTCGTGAACGACTTGCCACCAACTTATTTTTTACCCAAAACTTGATTCTGAGATGATTGTCCTCGTGATATAGGAAAAATATTTCCAGCCCAAATTGGGAATAAAACATTACACTTCCACTTTTACGCCCATCTATCGGATCATAATTGGCATCCATATTCCCGGTAACTCGCTGGGCCAAATACAAACAACTATAACTCTCACGATTTCCATCGAAAAAATACAAAATTTGAGTTCAAATTCAAGCTCTGGATGTGAACTTTTTAAAACAGTGAGACCGCGTCTAAGAATTCCTTACCGTTCAAAAGTTATTGTCGAAACGGTGACCGAAGGTCACTTTTCGACGCATGTTGAATGCGATTACGGCTCGTTAATAACTATCCACTAAAGTATATTTTACCCAAAATTTGATTTTGAGACAAGTGCTCTCGCGATATAGAAAAAATATTTTCAAGCCAAATTCCAGAACCAAGCAGTAGACTTCCATTTTTACGCCCATCTATCGGATCATAATTGGAATCCATTTTTCTGGCAACTTACTTTGTAAAATACACACGACAATAATTCTCTCGATTTCCATCGAAAAATTACAACATTATTGTTCAAATTCAAATATCAAAATGTGTGCTTTCTAAAACATTCAGGCCGCCTCTAAGAATTCCTTACCGTTCAAAACTTATGGTCGAAACGGTGAACGAAAGAGACATTTCAACACATTTTCAAAGCAATCAAATCTCGTGAACGACTTGCCACCAACTTATTTTTTACCCAAAACTTGATTCTGAGATGATTGTCCTCGTGATATAGGAAAAATATTTCCAGCCCAAATTTGGAATAAAACATTACACTTCCACTTTTACGCCCATCTATCGGATCATAATTGGCATCCATATTCCCGGTAACTCGCTGGGCCAAATACAAACAACTATAACTCTCACGATTTCCATCGAAAAAATACAAAATTTGAGTTCAAATTCAAGCTCTGGATGTGAACTTTTTAAAACAGTGAGACCGCGTCTAAGAATTCCTTACCGTTCAAAAGTTATTGTCGAAACGGTGACCGAAGGTCACTTTTCGACGCATGTTGAATGCGATTACGGCTCGTTAATAACTATCCACTAAAGTATATTTTACACAAAATTTGATTTTGAGACAAGTGCTCTCGCGATATAGAAAAAATATTTTCAAGCCAAATTCCAGAACCAAGCAGTAGACTTCCATTTTTACGCCCATCTATCGGATCATAATTGGAATCCATTTTTCTGGCAACTTACTTTGTAAAATACACACGACAATAATTCTCTCGATTTCCATCGAAAAATTACAACATTATTGTTCAAATTCAACTATCAAAATGTGTGCTTTCTAAAACATTCAGGCCGCCTCTAAGAATTCCTTACCGTTCAAAACTTATGGTCGAAACGGTGAACGAAAGAGACATTTCAACACATTTTCAAAGCAATCAAATCTCGTGAACGACTTGCCACCAACTTATTTTTTACCCAAAACTTGATTCTGAGATGATTGTCCTCGTGATATAGGAAAAATATTTCCAGCCCAAATTGGGAATAAAACATTACACTTCCACTTTTACGCCCATCTATCGGATCATAATTGGCATCCATATTCCCGGTAACTCGCTGGGCCAAATACAAACAACTATAACTCTCACGATTTCCATCGAAAAAATACAAAATTTGAGTTCAAATTCAAGCTCTGGATGTGAACTTTTTAAAACAGTGAGACCGCGTCTAAGAATTCCTTACCGTTCAAAAGTTATTGTCGAAACGGTGACCGAAGGTCACTTTTCGACGCATGTTGAATGCGATTACGGCTCGTTAATAACTATCCACTAAAGTATATTTTACCCAAAATTTGATTTTGAGACAAGTGCTCTCGCGATATAGAAAAAATATTTTCAAGCCAAATTCCAGAACCAAGCAGTAGACTTCCATTTTTACGCCCATCTATCGGATCATAATTGGAATCCATTTTTCTGGCAACTTACTTTGTAAAATACACACGACAATAATTCTCTCGATTTCCATCGAAAAATTACAACATTATTGTTCAAATTCAAATATCAAAATGTGTGCTTTCTAAAACATTCAGGCCGCCTCTA
Source organism: Quercus robur (assembly GCF_932294415.1). Lineage (NCBI taxonomy): Eukaryota > Viridiplantae > Streptophyta > Magnoliopsida > Fagales > Fagaceae > Quercus > Quercus robur. The sequence goes on along the minus strand of NW_026088400.1, from coordinate 145,093 downwards.
AGAATTCCTTACCGTTCAAAACTTATGGTCGAAACGGTGAACGAAAGAGACATTTCAACACATTTTCAAAGCAATCAAATCTCGTGAACGACTTGCCACCAACTTATTTTTTACCCAAAACTTGATTCTGAGATGATTGTCCTCGTGATATAGGAAAAATATTTCCAGCCCAAATTTGGAATAAAACATTACACTTCCACTTTTACGCCCATCTATCGGATCATAATTGGCATCCATATTCCCGGTAACTCGCTGGGACAAATACAAACAACTATAACTCTCACGATTTCCATCGAAAAAATACAAAATTTGAGTTCAAATTCAAGCTCTGGATGTGAACTTTTTAAAACAGTGAGACCGCGTCTAAGAATTCCTTACCGTTCAAAAGTTATTGTCGAAACGGTGACCGAAGGTCACTTTTCGACGCATGTTGAATGCGATTACGGCTCGTTAATAACTATCCACTAAAGTATATTTTACACAAAATTTGATTTTGAGACAAGTGCTCTCGCGATATAGAAAAAATATTTTCAAGCCAAATTCCAGAACCAAGCAGTAGACTTCCATTTTTACGCCCATCTATCGGATCATAATTGGAATCCATTTTTCTGGCAACTTACTTTGTAAAATACACACGACAATAATTCTCTCGATTTCCATCGAAAAATTACAACATTATTGTTCAAATTCAACTATCAAAATGTGTGCTTTCTAAAACATTCAGGCCGCCTCTAAGAATTCCTTACCGTTCAAAACTTATGGTCGAAACGGTGAACGAAAGAGACATTTCAACACATTTTCAAAGCAATCAAATCTCGTGAACGACTTGCCACCAACTTATTTTTTACCCAAAACTTGATTCTGAGATGATTGTCCTCGTGATATAGGAAAAATATTTCCAGCCCAAATTGGGAATAAAACATTACACTTCCACTTTTACGCCCATCTATCGGATCATAATTGGCATCCATATTCCCGGTAACTCGCTGGGCCAAATACAAACAACTATAACTCTCACGATTTCCATCGAAAAAATACAAAATTTGAGTTCAAATTCAAGCTCTGGATGTGAACTTTTTAAAACAGTGAGACCGCGTCTAAGAATTCCTTACCGTTCAAAAGTTATTGTCGAAACGGTGACCGAAGGTCACTTTTCGACGCATGTTGAATGCGATTACGGCTCGTTAATAACTATCCACTAAAGTATATTTTACCCAAAATTTGATTTTGAGACAAGTGCTCTCGCGATATAGAAAAAATATTTTCAAGCCAAATTCCAGAACCAAGCAGTAGACTTCCATTTTTACGCCCATCTATCGGATCATAATTGGAATCCATTTTTCTGGCAACTTACTTTGTAAAATACACACGACAATAATTCTCTCGATTTCCATCGAAAAATTACAACATTATTGTTCAAATTCAAATATCAAAATGTGTGCTTTCTAAAACATTCAGGCCGCCTCTAAGAATTCCTTACCGTTCAAAACTTATGGTCGAAACGGTGAACGAAAGAGACATTTCAACACATTTTCAAAGCAATCAAATCTCGTGAACGACTTGCCACCAACTTATTTTTTACCCAAAACTTGATTATGAGATGATTGTCCTCGTGATATAGGAAAAATATTTCCAGCCCAAATTGGGAATAAAACATTACACTTCCACTTTTACGCCCATCTATCGGATCATAATTGGCATCCATATTCCCGGTAACTCGCTGGGCCAAATACAAACAACTATAACTCTCACGATTTCCATCGAAAAAATACAAAATTTGAGTTCAAATTCAAGCTCTGGATGTGAACTTTTTAAAACAGTGAGACCGCGTCTAAGAATTCCTTACCGTTCAAAAGTTATTGTCGAAACGGTGACCGAAGGTCACTTTTCGACGCATGTTGAATGCGATTACGGCTCGTTAATAACTATCCACTAAAGTATATTTTACCCAAAATTTGATTTTGAGACAAGTGCTCTCGCGATATAGAAAAAATATTTTCAAGCCAAATTCCAGAACCAAGCAGTAGACTTCCATTTTTACGCCCATCTATCGGATCATAATTGGAATCCATTTTTCTGGCAACTTACTTTGTAAAATACACACGACAATAATTCTCTCGATTTCCATCGAAAAATTACAACATTATTGTTCAAATTCAAATATCAAAATGTGTGCTTTCTAAAACATTCAGGCCGCCTCTAAGAATTCCTTACCGTTCAAAACTTATGGTCGAAACGGTGAACGAAAGAGACATTTCAACACATTTTCAAAGCAATCAAATCTCGTGAACGACTTGCCACCAACTTATTTTTTACCCAAAACTTGATTCTGAGATGATTGTCCTCGTGATATAGGAAAAATATTTCCAGCCCAAATTGGGAATAAAACATTACACTTCCACTTTTACGCCCATCTATCGGATCATAATTGGCATCCATATTCCCGGTAACTCGCTGGGCCAAATACAAACAACTATAACTCTCACGATTTCCATCGAAAAAATACAAAATTTGAGTTCAAATTCAAGCTCTGGATGTGAACTTTTTAAAACAGTGAGACCGCGTCTAAGAATTCCTTACCGTTCAAAAGTTATTGTCGAAACGGTGACCGAAGGTCACTTTTCGACGCATGTTGAATGCGATTACGGCTCGTTAATAACTATCCACTAAAGTATATTTTACACAAAATTTGATTTTGAGACAAGTGCTCTCGCGATATAGAAAAAATATTTTCAAGCCAAATTCCAGAACCAAGCAGTAGACTTCCATTTTTACGCCCATCTATCGGATCATAATTGGAATCCATTTTTCTGGCAACTTACTTTGTAAAATACACACGACAATAATTCTCTCGATTTCCATCGAAAAATTACAACATTATTGTTCAAATTCAACTATCAAAATGTGTGCTTTCTAAAACATTCAGGCCGCCTCTAAGAATTCCTTACCGTTCAAAACTTATGGTCGAAACGGTGAACGAAAGAGACATTTCAACACATTTTCAAAGCAATCAAATCTCGTGAACGACTTGCCACCAACTTATTTTTTACCCAAAACTTGATTCTGAGATGATTGTCCTCGTGATATAGGAAAAATATTTCCAGCCCAAATTGGGAATAAAACATTACACTTCCACTTTTACGCCCATCTATCGGATCATAATTGGCATCCATATTCCCGGTAACTCGCTGGGCCAAATACAAACAACTATAACTCTCACGATTTCCATCGAAAAAATACAAAATTTGAGTTCAAATTCAAGCTCTGGATGTGAACTTTTTAAAACAGTGAGACCGCGTCTAAGAATTCCTTACCGTTCAAAAGTTATTGTCGAAACGGTGACCGAAGGTCACTTTTCGACGCATGTTGAATGCGATTACGGCTCGTTAATAACTATCCACTAAAGTATATTTTACCCAAAATTTGATTTTGAGACAAGTGCTCTCGCGATATAGAAAAAATATTTTCAAGCCAAATTCCAGAACCAAGCAGTAGACTTCCATTTTTACGCCCATCTATCGGATCATAATTGGAATCCATTTTTCTGGCAACTTACTTTGTAAAATACACACGACAATAATTCTCTCGATTTCCATCGAAAAATTACAACATTATTGTTCAAATTCAAATATCAAAATGTGTGCTTTCTAAAACATTCAGGCCGCCTCTAAGAATTCCTTACCGTTCAAAACTTATGGTCGAAACGGTGAACGAAAGAGACATTTCAACACATTTTCAAAGCAATCAAATCTCGTGAACGACTTGCCACCAACTTATTTTTTACCCAAAACTTGATTATGAGATGATTGTCCTCGTGATATAGGAAAAATATTTCCAGCCCAAATTGGGAATAAAACATTACACTTCCACTTTTACGCCCATCTATCGGATCATAATTGGCATCCATATTCCCGGTAACTCGCTGGGCCAAATACAAACAACTATAACTCTCACGATTTCCATCGAAAAAATACAAAATTTGAGTTCAAATTCAAGCTCTGGATGTGAACTTTTTAAAACAGTGAGACCGCGTCTAAGAATTCCTTACCGTTCAAAAGTTATTGTCGAAACGGTGACCGAAGGTCACTTTTCGACGCATGTTGAATGCGATTACGGCTCGTTAATAACTATCCACTAAAGTATATTTTACCCAAAATTTGATTTTGAGACAAGTGCTCTCGCGATATAGAAAAAATATTTTCAAGCCAAATTCCAGAACCAAGCAGTAGACTTCCATTTTTACGCCCATCTATCGGATCATAATTGGAATCCATTTTTCTGGCAACTTACTTTGTAAAATACACACGACAATAATTCTCTCGATTTCCATCGAAAAATTACAACATTATTGTTCAAATTCAAATATCAAAATGTGTGCTTTCTAAAACATTCAGGCCGCCTCTAAGAATTCCTTACCGTTCAAAACTTATGGTCGAAACGGTGAACGAAAGAGACATTTCAACACATTTTCAAAGCAATCAAATCTCGTGAACGACTTGCCACCAACTTATTTTTTACCCAAAACTTGATTCTGAGATGATTGTCCTCGTGATATAGGAAAAATATTTCCAGCCCAAATTGGGAATAAAACATTACACTTCCACTTTTACGCCCATCTATCGGATCATAATTGGCATCCATATTCCCGGTAACTCGCTGGGCCAAATACAAACAACTATAACTCTCACGATTTCCATCGAAAAAATACAAAATTTGAGTTCAAATTCAAGCTCTGGATGTGAACTTTTTAAAACAGTGAGACCGCGTCTAAGAATTCCTTACCGTTCAAAAGTTATTGTCGAAACGGTGACCGAAGGTCACTTTTCGACGCATGTTGAATGCGATTACGGCTCGTTAATAACTATCCACTAAAGTATATTTTACACAAAATTTGATTTTGAGACAAGTGCTCTCGCGATATAGAAAAAATATTTTCAAGCCAAATTCCAGAACCAAGCAGTAGACTTCCATTTTTACGCCCATCTATCGGATCATAATTGGAATCCATTTTTCTGGCAACTTACTTTGTAAAATACACACGACAATAATTCTCTCGATTTCCATCGAAAAATTACAACATTATTGTTCAAATTCAACTATCAAAATGTGTGCTTTCTAAAACATTCAGGCCGCCTCTAAGAATTCCTTACCGTTCAAAACTTATGGTCGAAACGGTGAACGAAAGAGACATTTCAACACATTTTCAAAGCAATCAAATCTCGTGAACGACTTGCCACCAACTTATTTTTTACCCAAAACTTGATTCTGAGATGATTGTCCTCGTGATATAGGAAAAATATTTCCAGCCCAAATTGGGAATAAAACATTACACTTCCACTTTTACGCCCATCTATCGGATCATAATTGGCATCCATATTCCCGGTAACTCGCTGGGCCAAATACAAACAACTATAACTCTCACGATTTCCATCGAAAAAATACAAAATTTGAGTTCAAATTCAAGCTCTGGATGTGAACTTTTTAAAACAGTGAGACCGCGTCTAAGAATTCCTTACCGTTCAAAAGTTATTGTCGAAACGGTGACCGAAGGTCACTTTTCGACGCATGTTGAATGCGATTACGGCTCGTTAATAACTATCCACTAAAGTATATTTTACCCAAAATTTGATTTTGAGACAAGTGCTCTCGCGATATAGAAAAAATATTTTCAAGCCAAATTCCAGAACCAAGCAGTAGACTTCCATTTTTACGCCCATCTATCGGATCATAATTGGAATCCATTTTTCTGGCAACTTACTTTGTAAAATACACACGACAATAATTCTCTCGATTTCCATCGAAAAATTACAACATTATTGTTCAAATTCAAATATCAAAATGTGTGCTTTCTAAAACATTCAGGCCGCCTCTAAGAATTCCTTACCGTTCAAAACTTATGGTCGAAACGGTGAACGAAAGAGACATTTCAACACATTTTCAAAGCAATCAAATCTCGTGAACGACTTGCCACCAACTTATTTTTTACCCAAAACTTGATTATGAGATGATTGTCCTCGTGATATAGGAAAAATATTTCCAGCCCAAATTGGGAATAAAACATTACACTTCCACTTTTACGCCCATCTATCGGATCATAATTGGCATCCATATTCCCGGTAACTCGCTGGGCCAAATACAAACAACTATAACTCTCACGATTTCCATCGAAAAAATACAAAATTTGAGTTCAAATTCAAGCTCTGGATGTGAACTTTTTAAAACAGTGAGACCGCGTCTAAGAATTCCTTACCGTTCAAAAGTTATTGTCGAAACGGTGACCGAAGGTCACTTTTCGACGCATGTTGAATGCGATTACGGCTCGTTAATAACTATCCACTAAAGTATATTTTACCCAAAATTTGATTTTGAGACAAGTGCTCTCGCGATATAGAAAAAATATTTTCAAGCCAAATTCCAGAACCAAGCAGTAGACTTCCATTTTTACGCCCATCTATCGGATCATAATTGGAATCCATTTTTCTGGCAACTTACTTTGTAAAATACACACGACAATAATTCTCTCGATTTCCATCGAAAAATTACAACATTATTGTTCAAATTCAAATATCAAAATGTGTGCTTTCTAAAACATTCAGGCCGCCTCTAAGAATTCCTTACCGTTCAAAACTTATGGTCGAAACGGTGAACGAAAGAGACATTTCAACACATTTTCAAAGCAATCAAATCTCGTGAACGACTTGCCACCAACTTATTTTTTACCCAAAACTTGATTCTGAGATGATTGTCCTCGTGATATAGGAAAAATATTTCCAGCCCAAATTGGGAATAAAACATTACACTTCCACTTTTACGCCCATCTATCGGATCATAATTGGCATCCATATTCCCGGTAACTCGCTGGGCCAAATACAAACAACTATAACTCTCACGATTTCCATCGAAAAAATACAAAATTTGAGTTCAAATTCAAGCTCTGGATGTGAACTTTTTAAAACAGTGAGACCGCGTCTAAGAATTCCTTACCGTTCAAAAGTTATTGTCGAAACGGTGACCGAAGGTCACTTTTCGACGCATGTTGAATGCGATTACGGCTCGTTAATAACTATCCACTAAAGTATATTTTACACAAAATTTGATTTTGAGACAAGTGCTCTCGCGATATAGAAAAAATATTTTCAAGCCAAATTCCAGAACCAAGCAGTAGACTTCCATTTTTACGCCCATCTATCGGATCATAATTGGAATCCATTTTTCTGGCAACTTACTTTGTAAAATACACACGACAATAATTCTCTCGATTTCCATCGAAAAATTACAACATTATTGTTCAAATTCAACTATCAAAATGTGTGCTTTCTAAAACATTCAGGCCGCCTCTAAGAATTCCTTACCGTTCAAAACTTATGGTCGAAACGGTGAACGAAAGAGACATTTCAACACATTTTCAAAGCAATCAAATCTCGTGAACGACTTGCCACCAACTTATTTTTTACCCAAAACTTGATTCTGAGATGATTGTCCTCGTGATATAGGAAAAATATTTCCAGCCCAAATTGGGAATAAAACATTACACTTCCACTTTTACGCCCATCTATCGGATCATAATTGGCATCCATATTCCCGGTAACTCGCTGGGCCAAATACAAACAACTATAACTCTCACGATTTCCATCGAAAAAATACAAAATTTGAGTTCAAATTCAAGCTCTGGATGTGAACTTTTTAAAACAGTAAGACCGCGTCTAAGAATTCCTTACCGTTCAAAAGTTATTGTCGAAACGGTGACCGAAGGTCACTTTTCGACGCATGTTGAATGCGATTACGGCTCGTTAATAACTATCCACTAAAGTATATTTTACACAAAATTTGATTTTGAGACAAGTGCTCTCGCGATATAGAAAAAATATTTTCAAGCCAAATTCCAGAACCAAGCAGTAGACTTCCATTTTTACGCCCATCTATCGGATCATAATTGGAATCCATTTTTCTGGCAACTTACTTTGTAAAATACACACGACAATAATTCTCTCGATTTCCATCGAAAAATTACAACATTATTGTTCAAATTCAAATATCAAAATGTGTGCTTTCTAAAACATTCAGGCCGCCTCTAAGAATTCCTTACCGTTCAAAACTTATGGTCGAAACGGTGAACGAAAGAGACATTTCAACACATTTTCAAAGCAATCAAATCTCGTGAACGACTTGCCACCAACTTATTTTTTACCCAAAACTTGATTCTGAGATGATTGTCCTCGTGATATAGGAAAAATATTTCCAGCCCAAATTGGGAATAAAACATTACACTTCCACTTTTACGCCCATCTATCGGATCATAATTGGCATCCATATTCCCGGTAACTCGCTGGGCCAAATACAAACAACTATAACTCTCACGATTTCCATCGAAAAAATACAAAATTTGAGTTCAAATTCAAGCTCTGGATGTGAACTTTTTAAAACAGTGAGACCGCGTCTAAGAATTCCTTACCGTTCAAAAGTTATTGTCGAAACGGTGACCGAAGGTCACTTTTCGACGCATGTTGAATGCGATTACGGCTCGTTAATAACTATCCACTAAAGTATATTTTACACAAAATTTGATTTTGAGACAAGTGCTCTCGCGATATAGAAAAAATATTTTCAAGCCAAATTCCAGAACCAAGCAGTAGACTTCCATTTTTACGCCCATCTATCGGATCATAATTGGAATCCATTTTTCTGGCAACTTACTTTGTAAAATACACACGACAATAATTCTCTCGATTTCCATCGAAAAATTACAACATTATTGTTCAAATTCAACTATCAAAATGTGTGCTTTCTAAAACATTCAGGCCGCCTCTAAGAATTCCTTACCGTTCAAAACTTATGGTCGAAACGGTGAACGAAAGAGACATTTCAACACATTTTCAAAGCAATCAAATCTCGTGAACGACTTGCCACCAACTTATTTTTTACCCAAAACTTGATTCTGAGATGATTGTCCTCGTGATATAGGAAAAATATTTCCAGCCCAAATTGGGAATAAAACATTACACTTCCACTTTTACGCCCATCTATCGGATCATAATTGGCATCCATATTCCCGGTAACTCGCTGGGCCAAATACAAACAACTATAACTCTCACGATTTCCATCGAAAAAATACAAAATTTGAGTTCAAATTCAAGCTCTGGATGTGAACTTTTTAAAACAGTAAGACCGCGTCTAAGAATTCCTTACCGTTCAAAAGTTATTGTCGAAACGGTGACCGAAGGTCACTTTTCGACGCATGTTGAATGCGATTACGGCTCGTTAATAACTATCCACTAAAGTATATTTTACACAAAATTTGATTTTGAGACAAGTGCTCTCGCGATATAGAAAAAATATTTTCAAGCCAAATTCCAGAACCAAGCAGTAGACTTCCATTTTTACGCCCATCTATCGGATCATAATTGGAATCCATTTTTCTGGCAACTTACTTTGTAAAATACACACGACAATAATTCTCTCGATTTCCATCGAAAAATTACAACATTATTGTTCAAATTCAAATATCAAAATGTGTGCTTTCTAAAACATTCAGGCCGCCTCTAAGAATTCCTTACCGTTCAAAACTTATGGTCGAAACGGTGAACGAAAGAGACATTTCAACACATTTTCAAAGCAATCAAATCTCGTGAACGACTTGCCACCAACTTATTTTTTACCCAAAACTTGATTCTGAGATGATTGTCCTCGTGATATAGGAAAAATATTTCCAGCCCAAATTGGGAATAAAACATTACACTTCCACTTTTACGCCCATCTATCGGATCATAATTGGCATCCATATTCCCGGTAACTCGCTGGGCCAAATACAAACAACTATAACTCTCACGATTTCCATCGAAAAAATACAAAATTTGAGTTCAAATTCAAGCTCTGGATGTGAACTTTTTAAAACAGTGAGACCGCGTCTAAGAATTCCTTACCGTTCAAAAGTTATTGTCGAAACGGTGACCGAAGGTCACTTTTCGACGCATGTTGAATGCGATTACGGCTCGTTAATAACTATCCACTAAAGTATATTTTACACAAAATTTGATTTTGAGACAAGTGCTCTCGCGATATAGAAAAAATATTTTCAAGCCAAATTCCAGAACCAAGCAGTAGACTTCCATTTTTACGCCCATCTATCGGATCATAATTGGAATCCATTTTTCTGGCAACTTACTTTGTAAAATACACACGACAATAATTCTCTCGATTTCCATCGAAAAATTACAACATTATTGTTCAAATTCAACTATCAAAATGTGTGCTTTCTAAAACATTCAGGCCGCCTCTAAGAATTCCTTACCGTTCAAAACTTATGGTCGAAACGGTGAACGAAAGAGACATTTCAACACATTTTCAAAGCAATCAAATCTCGTGAACGACTTGCCACCAACTTATTTTTTACCCAAAACTTGATTCTGAGATGATTGTCCTCGTGATATAGGAAAAATATTTCCAGCCCAAATTGGGAATAAAACATTACACTTCCACTTTTACGCCCATCTATCGGATCATAATTGGCATCCATATTCCCGGTAACTCGCTGGGCCAAATACAAACAACTATAACTCTCACGATTTCCATCGAAAAAATACAAAATTTGAGTTCAAATTCAAGCTCTGGATGTGAACTTTTTAAAACAGTAAGACCGCGTCTAAGAATTCCTTACCGTTCAAAAGTTATTGTCGAAACGGTGACCGAAGGTCACTTTTCGACGCATGTTGAATGCGATTACGGCTCGTTAATAACTATCCACTAAAGTATATTTTACACAAAATTTGATTTTGAGACAAGTGCTCTCGCGATATAGAAAAAATATTTTCAAGCCAAATTCCAGAACCAAGCAGTAGACTTCCATTTTTACGCCCATCTATCGGATCATAATTGGAATCCATTTTTCTGGCAACTTACTTTGTAAAATACACACGACAATAATTCTCTCGATTTCCATCGAAAAATTACAACATTATTGTTCAAATTCAACTATCAAAATGTGTGCTTTCTAAAACATTCAGGCCGCCTCTAAGAATTCCTTACCGTTCAAAACTTATGGTCGAAACGGTGAACGAAAGAGACATTTCAACACATTTTCAAAGCAATCAAATCTCGTGAACGACTTGCCACCAACTTATTTTTTACCCAAAACTTGATTCTGAGATGATTGTCCTCGTGATATAGGAAAAATATTTCCAGCCCAAATTGGGAATAAAACATTACACTTCCACTTTTACGCCCATCTATCGGATCATAATTGGCATCCATATTCCCGGTAACTCGCTGGGCCAAATACAAACAACTATAACTCTCACGATTTCCATCGAAAAAATACAAAATTTGAGTTCAAATTCAAGCTCTGGATGTGAACTTTTTAAAACAGTAAGACCGCGTCTAAGAATTCCTTACCGTTCAAAAGTTATTGTCGAAACGGTGACCGAAGGTCACTTTTCGACGCATGTTGAATGCGATTACGGCTCGTTAATAACTATCCACTAAAGTATATTTTACACAAAATTTGATTTTGAGACAAGTGCTCTCGCGATATAGAAAAAATATTTTCAAGCCAAATTCCAGAACCAAGCAGTAGACTTCCATTTTTACGCCCATCTATCGGATCATAATTGGAATCCATTTTTCTGGCAACTTACTTTGTAAAATACACACGACAATAATTCTCTCGATTTCCATCGAAAAATTACAACATTATTGTTCAAATTCAAATATCAAAATGTGTGCTTTCTAAAACATTCAGGCCGCCTCTAAGAATTCCTTACCGTTCAAAACTTATGGTCGAAACGGTGAACGAAAGAGACATTTCAACACATTTTCAAAGCAATCAAATCTCGTGAACGACTTGCCACCAACTTATTTTTTACCCAAAACTTGATTCTGAGATGATTGTCCTCGTGATATAGGAAAAATATTTCCAGCCCAAATTGGGAATAAAACATTACACTTCCACTTTTACGCCCATCTATCGGATCATAATTGGCATCCATATTCCCGGTAACTCGCTGGGCCAAATACAAACAACTATAACTCTCACGATTTCCATCGAAAAAATACAAAATTTGAGTTCAAATTCAAGCTCTGGATGTGAACTTTTTAAAACAGTGAGACCGCGTCTAAGAATTCCTTACCGTTCAAAAGTTATTGTCGAAACGGTGACCGAAGGTCACTTTTCGACGCATGTTGAATGCGATTACGGCTCGTTAATAACTATCCACTAAAGTATATTTTACACAAAATTTGATTTTGAGACAAGTGCTCTCGCGATATAGAAAAAATATTTTCAAGCCAAATTCCAGAACCAAGCAGTAGACTTCCATTTTTACGCCCATCTATCGGATCATAATTGGAATCCATTTTTCTGGCAACTTACTTTGTAAAATACACACGACAATAATTCTCTCGATTTCCATCGAAAAATTACAACATTATTGTTCAAATTCAAATATCAAAATGTGTGCTTTCTAAAACATTCAGGCCGCCTCTAAGAATTCCTTACCGTTCAAAACTTATGGTCGAAACGGTGAACGAAAGAGACATTTCAACACATTTTCAAAGCAATCAAATCTCGTGAACGACTTGCCACCAACTTATTTTTTTACCCAAAACTTGATTCTGAGATGATTGTCCTCGTGATATAGGAAAAATATTTCCAGCCCAAATTGGGAATAAAACATTACACTTCCACTTTTACGCCCATCTATCGGATCATAATTGGCATCCATATTCCCGGTAACTCGCTGGGCCAAATACAAACAACTATAACTCACACGATTTCCATCGAAAAAATACAAAATTTGAGTTCAAAATTCAAGCTCTGGATGTGAACTTTTTAAAACAGTAAGACCGCGTCTAAGAATTCCTTACCGTTCAAAAGTTATTGTCGAAACGGTGACCGAAGGTCACTTTTCGACGCATGTTGAATGCGATTACGGCTCGTTAATAACTATCCACTAAAGTATATTTTACACAAAATTTGATTTTGAGACAAGTGCTCTCGCGATATAGAAAAAATATTTTCAAGCCAAATTCCAGAACCAAGCAGTAGACTTCCATTTTTACGCCCATCTATCGGATCATAATTGGAATCCATTTTTTCTGGCAACTTACTTTGTAAAATACACACGACAATAATTCTCTCGATTTCCATCGAAAAATTACAACATTATTGTTCAAATTCAAATATCAAAATGTGTGCTTTCTAAAACATTCAGGCCGCCTCTAAGAATTCCTTACCGTTCAAAACTTATGGTCGAAACGGTGAACGAAAGAGACATTTCAACACATTTTCAAAGCAATCAAATCTCGTGAACGACTTGCCACCAACTTATTTTTTACCCAAAACTTGATTATGAGATGATTGTCCTCGTGATATAGGAAAAATATTTCCAGCCCAAATTGGGAATAAAACATTACACTTCCACTTTTACGCCCATCTATCGGATCATAATTGGCATCCATATTCCCGTAACTCGCTGGGCCAAATACAAACAACTATAACTCTCACGATTTCCATCGAAAAAATACAAAATTTGAGTTCAAATTCAAGCTCTGGATGTGAACTTTTTAAAACAGTGAGAACGCGTCTAAGAATTCCTTACCGTTCAAAAGTTATTGTCGAAACGGTGACCGAAGGTCACTTTTCGACGCATGTTGAATGCGATTACGGCTCGTTAATAACTATCCACTAAAGTATATTTTACCCAAAATTTGATTTTGAGACAAGTGCTCTCGCGATATAGAAAAAATATTTTCAAGCCAAATTCCAGAACCAAGCAGTAGACTTCCATTTTTACGCCCATCTATCGGATCATAATTGGAATCCATTTTTCTGGCAACTTACTTTGTAAAATACACACGACAATAATTCTCTCGATTTCCATCGAAAAATTACAACATTATTGTTCAAATTCAAATATCAAAATGTGTGCTTTCTAAAACATTCAGGCCGCCTCTAAGAATTCCTTACCGTTCAAAACTTATGGTCGAAACGGTGAACGAAAGAGACATTTCAACACATTTTCAAAGCAATCAAATCTCGTGAACGACTTGCCACCAACTTATTTTTTACCCAAAACTTGATTCTGAGATGATTGTCCTCGTGATATAGGAAAAAATATTTCCAGCCCAAATTGGGAATAAAACATTACACTTCCACTTTTACGCCCATCTATCGGATCATAATTGGCATCCATATTCCCGGTAACTCGCTGGGCCAAATACAAACAACTATAACTCTCACGATTTCCATCGAAAAAATACAAAATTTGAGTTCAAATTCAAGCTCTGGATGTGAACTTTTTAAAACAGTGAGACCGCGTCTAAGAATTCCTTACCGTTCAAAAGTTATTGTCGAAACGGTGACCGAAGGTCACTTTTCGACGCATGTTGAATGCGATTACGGCTCGTTAATAACTATCCACTAAAGTATATTTTACACAAAATTTGATTTTGAGACAAGTGCTCTCGCGATATAGAAAAAAATATTTTCAAGCCAAATTCCAGAACCAAGCAGTAGACTTCCATTTTTACGCCCATCTATCGGATCATAATTGGAATCCATTTTTCTGGCAACTTACTTTGTAAAATACACACGACAATAATTCTCTCGATTTCCATCGAAAAATTACAACATTATTGTTCAAATTCAACTATCAAAATGTGTGCTTTCTAAAACATTCAGGCCGCCTCTAAGAATTCCTTACCGTTCAAAACTTATGGTCGGTGAACGAAAGAGACATTTCAACACATTTTCAAAGCAATCAAATCTCGTGAACGACTTGCCACCAACTTATTTTTTACCCAAAACTTGATTCTGAGATGATTGTCCTCGTGATATAGGAAAAATATTTCCAGCCCAAATTGGGAATAAAACATTACACTTCCACTTTTACGCCCATCTATCGGATCATAATTGGCATCCATATTCCCGGTAACTCGCTGGGCCAAATACAAACAACTATAACTCTCACGATTTCCATCGAAAAAATACAAAATTTGAGTTCAAATTCAAGCTCTGGATGTGAACTTTTTAAAACAGTAAGACCGCGTCTAAGAATTCCTTACCGTTCAAAAGTTATTGTCGAAACGGTGACCGAAGGTCACTTTTCGACGCATGTTGAATGCGATTACGGCTCGTTAATAACTATCCACTAAAGTATATTTTACACAAAATTTGATTTTGAGACAAGTGCTCTCGCGATATAGAAAAAATATTTTCAAGCCAAATTCCAGAACCAAGCAGTAGACTTCCATTTTTACGCCCATCTATCGGATCATAATTGGAATCCATTTTTCTGGCAACTTACTTTGTAAAATACACACGACAATAATTCTCTCGATTTCCATCGAAAAATTACAACATTATTGTTCAAATTCAAATATCAAAATGTGTGCTTTCTAAAACATTCAGGCCGCCTCTAAGAATTCCTTACCGTTCAAAACTTATGGTCGAAACGGTGAACGAAAGAGACATTTCAACACATTTTCAAAGCAATCAAATCTCGTGAACGACTTGCCACCAACTTATTTTTTACCCAAAACTTGATTCTGAGATGATTGTCCTCGTGATATAGGAAAAATATTTCCAGCCCAAATTGGGAATAAAACATTACACTTCCACTTTTACGCCCATCTATCGGATCATAATTGGCATCCATATTCCCGGTAACTCGCTGGGCCAAATACAAACAACTATAACTCTCACGATTTCCATCGAAAAAATACAAAATTTGAGTTCAAATTCAAGCTCTGGATGTGAACTTTTTAAAACAGTGAGACCGCGTCTAAGAATTCCTTACCGTTCAAAAGTTATTGTCGAAACGGTGACCGAAGGTCACTTTTCGACGCATGTTGAATGCGATTACGGCTCGTTAATAACTATCCACTAAAGTATATTTTACACAAAATTTGATTTTGAGACAAGTGCTCTCGCGATATAGAAAAAATATTTTCAAGCCAAATTCCAGAACCAAGCAGTAGACTTCCATTTTTACGCCCATCTATCGGATCATAATTGGAATCCATTTTTCTGGCAACTTACTTTGTAAAATACACACGACAATAATTCTCTCGATTTCCATCGAAAAATTACAACATTATTGTTCAAATTCAACTATCAAAATGTGTGCTTTCTAAAACATTCAGGCCGCCTCTAAGAATTCCTTACCGTTCAAAACTTATGGTCGAAACGGTGAACGAAAGAGACATTTCAACACATTTTCAAAGCAATCAAATCTCGTGAACGACTTGCCACCAACTTATTTTTTACCCAAAACTTGATTCTGAGATGATTGTCCTCGTGATATAGGAAAAATATTTCCAGCCCAAATTGGGAATAAAACATTACACTTCCACTTTTACGCCCATCTATCGGATCATAATTGGCATCCATATTCCCGGTAACTCGCTGGGCCAAATACAAACAACTATAACTCTCACGATTTCCATCGAAAAAATACAAAATTTGAGTTCAAATTCAAGCTCTGGATGTGAACTTTTTAAAACAGTAAGACCGCGTCTAAGAATTCCTTACCGTTCAAAAGTTATTGTCGAAACGGTGACCGAAGGTCACTTTTCGACGCATGTTGAATGCGATTACGGCTCGTTAATAACTATCCACTAAAGTATATTTTACACAAAATTTGATTTTGAGACAAGTGCTCTCGCGATATAGAAAAAATATTTTCAAGCCAAATTCCAGAACCAAGCAGTAGACTTCCATTTTTACGCCCATCTATCGGATCATAATTGGAATCCATTTTTCTGGCAACTTACTTTGTAAAATACACACGACAATAATTCTCTCGATTTCCATCGAAAAATTACAACATTATTGTTCAAATTCAAATATCAAAATGTGTGCTTTCTAAAACATTCAGGCCGCCTCTAAGAATTCCTTACCGTTCAAAACTTATGGTCGAAACGGTGAACGAAAGAGACATTTCAACACATTTTCAAAGCAATCAAATCTCGTGAACGACTTGCCACCAACTTATTTTTTACCCAAAACTTGATTCTGAGATGATTGTCCTCGTGATATAGGAAAAATATTTCCAGCCCAAATTTGGAATAAAACATTACACTTCCACTTTTACGCCCATCTATCGGATCATAATTGGCATCCATATTCCCGGTAACTCGCTGGGCCAAATACAAACAACTATAACTCTCACGATTTCCATCGAAAAAATACAAAATTTGAGTTCAAATTCAAGCTCTGGATGTGAACTTTTTAAAACAGTGAGACCGCGTCTAAGAATTCCTTACCGTTCAAAAGTTATTGTCGAAACGGTGACCGAAGGTCACTTTTCGACGCATGTTGAATGCGATTACGGCTCGTTAATAACTATCCACTAAAGTATATTTTACACAAAATTTGATTTTGAGACAAGTGCTCTCGCGATATAGAAAAAATATTTTCAAGCCAAATTCCAGAACCAAGCAGTAGACTTCCATTTTTACGCCCATCTATCGGATCATAATTGGAATCCATTTTTCTGGCAACTTACTTTGTAAAATACACACGACAATAATTCTCTCGATTTCCATCGAAAAATTACAACATTATTGTTCAAATTCAAATATCAAAGTGTGTGCTTTCTAAAACATTCAGGCCGCCTCTAAGAATTCCTTACCGTTCAAAACTTATGGTCGAAACGGTGAACGAAAGAGACATTTCAACACATTTTCAAAGCAATCAAATCTCGTGAACGACTTGCCACCAACTTATTTTTTACCCAAAACTTGATTCTGAGATGATTGTCCTCGTGATATAGGAAAAATATTTCCAGCCCAAATTGGGAATAAAACATTACACTTCCACTTTTACGCCCATCTATCGGATCATAATTGGCATCCATATTCCCGGTAACTCGCTGGGCCAAATACAAACAACTATAACTCTCACGATTTCCATCGAAAAAATACAAAATTTGAGTTCAAATTCAAGCTCTGGATGTGAACTTTTTAAAACAGTAAGACCGCGTCTAAGAATTCCTTACCGTTCAAAAGTTATTGTCGAAACGGTGACCGAAGGTCACTTTTCGAAGCATGTTGAATGCGATTACGGCTCGTTAATAACTATCCACTAAAGTATATTTTACACAAAATTTGATTTTGAGACAAGTGCTCTCGCGATATAGAAAAAATATTTTCAAGCCAAATTCCAGAACCAAGCAGTAGACTTCCATTTTTACGCCCATCTATCGGATCATAATTGGAATCCATTTTTCTGGCAACTTACTTTGTAAAATACACACGACAATAATTCTCTCGATTTCCATCGAAAAATTACAACATTATTGATCAAATTCAAATATCAAAATGTGTGCTTTCTAAAACATTCAGGCCGCCTCTAAGAATTCATTACCGTTCAAAACTTATGGTCGAAACGGTGAACGAAAGACACATTTCAACACATTTTCAAAGCAATCAAATCTCGTGAACGACTTGCCACCAACGTATTTTTTACCCAAAACTTGATTCTGAGATGATTGTCCTCGTGATATAGGAAAAATATTTCCAGTCCAAATTGGGAATAAAACATTACACTTCCACTTTTACGCCCATCTATCGGATCATAATTGGCATCCATATTCCCGGTAACTCGTTGGGCCAAATACAAACAACTATAACTCTCACGATTTCCATCGAAAAAATACAAAATTTGAGTTCAAATTCAAGCTCTGGATGTGAACTTTATAAAACAGTGAGACCGCGTCTAAGAATTCCTTACCTTTCGAAAGTTATTGTCGAAACGGTGACCGAAGGTCACTTTTCGACGCATATTGAATGCGATTACGGCTCGTTAATAACTATCCACTAACGTATTTTTTACACAAAATTTGATTTTGAGACGAGTGATCTCGCGATGTAGAAAAAATATTTTGAAGCCAAATTTCGGAACAATGCAGTAGACTTCCATTTTTACGCCCATCTGTCGGATCATAATTGGAATCCATTTTTCTGGCAACTTACTTTGTAAAATACACACGACAATAATTCTCCCGATTTCCATCGAAAAATTACAACATTATTGTTCAAATTCAAATATCAAAATGTGTGCTTTCTAAAACATTCAGGCCGCCTCTAAGAATTCCTTACCGTTCAAAACTTATGGTCAAAACGGTGAAAGAAAGAGACATTTCAACACATTTTCAAAGCAATCAAATCTCGTGAACGACTTGCCACCAACTTATTTTTTACCCAAAACTTGATTCTGAGATGATTGTCCTCGTGATATAGGAAAAATATTTCCAGCCCAAATTGGGAATAAAACATTACACTTCCACTTTTACGCCCATCTATCGGATCATAATTGGCATCCATATTCCCGGTAACTCGCTGGGCCAAATACAAACAACTATAACTCTCACGATTTCCATCGAAAAAATACAAAATTTGAGTTCAAATTCAAGCTCTGGATGTGAACTTTTTAAAACAGTGAGACCGCGTCTAAGAATTCCTTACCGTTCGAAAGTTATTGTCGAAACGGTGACAGAAGGTCACTTTTCGACGCATATTGCATGCGATTACGGCTAGTTAATAACTATCCACTAACGTATTTTTTACACAAAATTTGATTTTGAGACGAGTGATCTCGCGATGTAGAAAAAATATTTTGAAGCCAAATTCCGGAACAATGCAGTAGACTTCCATTTTTACGCCCATCTATCGGATCATAATTGGAATCCATTTTTCTGGCAACTTACTTTGTAAAATACACACGACAATAATTCTCTCGATTTCCATCGAAAAATTACAACATTATTGTTCAAATTCAAATATCAAAATGTGTGCTTTCTAAAACATTCAGGCCGCCTCTAAGAATTCATTACCGTTCAAAACTTATGGTCGAAACGGTGAACGAAAGAGACATTTCAACACATTTTCAAAGCAATCAAATCTCGTGAACGACTTGCCACCAACTTATTTTTTACCCAAAACTTGATTCTGAGATGATTGTCCTCGTGATGTAGGAAAAATATTTCCAGCCCAAATTGGGAATAAAACATTACACTTCCACTTTTACGCCCATCTATCGGATCATAATTGGTATCCATATTCCCGGTAACTCGCTGGGCCAAATACAAACAACTATAACTCTCACGATTTCCATCGAAAAAATACAAAATTTGAGTTCAAATTCAAGCTCTGGATGTGAACTTTTTAAAACAGTGAGACCGCGTCTAAGAATTCCTTACCGTTCAAAAGTTATTGTCGAAACGGTGACCGAAGGTCACTTTTCGACGCATGTTGAATGCGATTACGGCTCGTTAATAACTATCCACTAAAGTATATTTTACACAAAATTTGATTTTGAGACCAGTGCTCTCGCGATATAGAAAAAATATTTTCAAGCCAAATTCCAGAACCAAGCAGTAGACTTCCATTTTTACGCCCATCTATCGGATCATAATTGGAATCCATTTTTCTGGCAACTTACTTTGTAAAATACACACGACAATAATTCTCTCGATTTCCATCGAAAAATTACAACATTATTGTTCAAATTCAAATATCAAAGTGTGTGCTTTCTAAAACATTCAGGCCGCCTCTAAGAATTCCTTACCGTTCAAAACTTATGGTCGAAACGGTGAACGAAAGAGACATTTCAACACATTTTCAAAGCAATCAAATCTCGTGAACGACTTGCCACCAACTTATTTTTTACCCAAAACTTGATTCTGAGATGATTGTCCTCGTGATATAGGAAAAATATTTCCAGCCCAAATTGGGAATAAAACATTACACTTCCACTTTTACGCCCATCTATCGGATCATAATTGGCATCCATATTCCCGGTAACTCGCTGGGCCAAATACAAACAACTATAACTCTCACGATTTCCATCGAAAAAATACAAAATTTGAGTTCAAATTCAAGCTCTGGATGTGAACTTTTTAAAACAGTAAGACCGCGTCTAAGAATTCCTTACCGTTCAAAAGTTATTGTCGAAACGGTGACCGAAGGTCACTTTTCGACGCATGTTGAATGCGATTACGGCTCGTTAATAACTATCCACTAAAGTATATTTTACACAAAATTTGATTTTGAGACCAGTGCTCTCGCGATATAGAAAAAATATTTTCAAGCCAAATTCCAGAACCAAGCAGTAGACTTCCATTTTTACGCCCATCTATCGGATCATAATTGGAATCCATTTTTCTGGCAACTTACTTTGTAAAATACACACGACAATAATTCTCTCGATTTCCATCGAAAAATTACAACATTATTGTTCAAATTCAAATATCAAAGTGTGTGCTTTCTAAAACATTCAGGCCGCCTCTAAGAATTCCTTACCGTTCAAAACTTATGGTCGAAACGGTGAACGAAAGAGACATTTCAACACATTTTCAAAGCAATCAAATCTCGTGAACGACTTGCCACCAACTTATTTTTTACCCAAAACTTGATTCTGAGATGATTGTCCTCGTGATATAGGAAAAATATTTCCAGCCCAAATTGGGAATAAAACATTACACTTCCACTTTTACGCCCATCTATCGGATCATAATTGGCATCCATATTCCCGGTAACTCGCTGGGCCAAATACAAACAACTATAACTCTCACGATTTCCATCGAAAAAATACAAAATTTGAGTTCAAATTCAAGCTCTGGATGTGAACTTTTTAAAACAGTAAGACCGCGTCTAAGAATTCCTTACCGTTCAAAAGTTATTGTCGAAACGGTGACCGAAGGTCACTTTTCGACGCATGTTGAATGCGATTACGGCTCGTTAATAACTATCCACTAAAGTATATTTTACACAAAATTTGATTTTGAGACCAGTGCTCTCGCGATATAGAAAAAATATTTTCAAGCCAAATTCCAGAACCAAGCAGTAGACTTCCATTTTTACGCCCATCTATCGGATCATAATTGGAATCCATTTTTCTGGCAACTTACTTTGTAAAATACACACGACAATAATTCTCTCGATTTCCATCGAAAAATTACAACATTATTGTTCAAATTCAAATATCAAAGTGTGTGCTTTCTAAAACATTCAGGCCGCCTCTAAGAATTCCTTACCGTTCAAAACTTATGGTCGAAACGGTGAACGAAAGAGACATTTCAACACATTTTCAAAGCAATCAAATCTCGTGAACGACTTGCCACCAACTTATTTTTTACCCAAAACTTGATTCTGAGATGATTGTCCTCGTGATATAGGAAAAATATTTCCAGCCCAAATTGGGAATAAAACATTACACTTCCACTTTTACGCCCATCTATCGGATCATAATTGGCATCCATATTCCCGGTAACTCGCTGGGCCAAATACAAACAACTATAACTCTCACGATTTCCATCGAAAAAATACAAAATTTGAGTTCAAATTCAAGCTCTGGATGTGAACTTTTTAAAACAGTAAGACCGCGTCTAAGAATTCCTTACCGTTCAAAAGTTATTGTCGAAACGGTGACCGAAGGTCACTTTTCGACGCATGTTGAATGCGATTACGGCTCGTTAATAACTATCCACTAAAGTATATTTTACACAAAATTTGATTTTGAGACAAGTGCTCTCGCGATATAGAAAAAATATTTTCAAGCCAAATTCCAGAACCAAGCAGTAGACTTCCATTTTTACGCCCATCTATCGGATCATAATTGGAATCCATTTTTCTGGCAACTTACTTTGTAAAATACACACGACAATAATTCTCTCGATTTCCATCGAAAAATTACAACATTATTGATCAAATTCAAATATCAAAATGTGTGCTTTCTAAAACATTCAGGCCGCCTCTAAGAATTCATTACCGTTCAAAACTTATGGTCGAAACGGTGAACGAAAGACACATTTCAACACATTTTCAAAGCAATCAAATCTCGTGAACGACTTGCCACCAACGTATTTTTTACCCAAAACTTGATTCTGAGATGATTGTCCTCGTGATATAGGAAAAATATTTCCAGTCCAAATTGGGAATAAAACATTACACTTCCACTTTTACGCCCATCTATCGGATCATAATTGGCATCCATATTCCCGGTAACTCGTTGGGCCAAATACAAACAACTATAACTCTCACGATTTCCATCGAAAAAATACAAAATTTGAGTTCAAATTCAAGCTCTGGATGTGAACTTTATAAAACAGTGAGACCGCGTCTAAGAATTCCTTACCTTTCGAAAGTTATTGTCGAAACGGTGACCGAAGGTCACTTTTCGACGCATATTGAATGCGATTACGGCTCGTTAATAACTATCCACTAACGTATTTTTTACACAAAATTTGATTTTGAGACGAGTGATCTCGCGATGTAGAAAAAATATTTTGAAGCCAAATTTCGGAACAATGCAGTAGACTTCCATTTTTACGCCCATCTGTCGGATCATAATTGGAATCCATTTTTCTGGCAACTTACTTTGTAAAATACACACGACAATAATTCTCTCGATTTCCATCGAAAAATTACAACATTATTGTTCAAATTCAAATATCAAAATGTGTGCTTTCTAAAATATTCAGGTCGCCTCTAAGAATTCCTTACCGTTCAAAACTTATGGTCGAAACGGTGAACGAAAGAGACATTTCAACACATTTTCAAAGCAATCAAATCTCGTGAACGACTTGCCACCAACTTATTTTTTACCCAAAACTTGATTCTGAGATGATTGTCCTCGTGATATAGGAAAAATATTTCCAGCCCAAATTGGGAATAAAACATTACACTTCCACTTTTACGCCCATCTATCGGATCATAATTGGCATCCATATTCCCGGTAACTCGCTGGGCCAAATACAAACAACTATAACTCTCACGATTTCCATCGAAAAAATACAAAATTTGAGTTCAAATTCAAGCTCTGGATGTGAACTTTTTAAAACAGTGAGACCGCGTCTAAGAATTCCTTACCGTTCGAAAGTTATTGTCGAAACGGTGACCGAAGGTCACTTTTCGACGCATATTGAATGCGATTACGGCTCGTTAATAACTATCCACTAACGTATTTTTTACACAAAATTTGATTTTGAGACGAGTGATCTCGCGATGTAGAAAAAATATTTTGAAGCCAAATTCCGGAACAATGCAGTAGACTTCCATTTTTACGCCCATCTATCGGATCATAATTGGAATCCATTTTTCTGGCAACTTACTTTGTAAAATACACACGACAATAATTCTCTCGATTTCCATCGAAAAATTACAACATTATTGTTGAAATTCAAATATCAAAATGTGTGCTTTCTAAAACATTCAGGCCGCCTCTAAGAATTCCTTACCGTTCAAAACTTATGGTCGAAACGGTGAACGAAAGAGACATTTCAACACATTTTCAAAGCAATCAAATCTCGTGAACGACTTGCCACCAACTTATTTTTTACCCAAAACTTGATTCTGAGATGATTGTCCTCGTGATGTAGGAAAAATATTTCCAGCCCAAATTGGGAATAAAACATTACACTTCCACTTTTACGCCCATCTATCGGATCATAATTGGTATCCATATTCCCGGTAACTCGCTGGGCCAAATACAAACAACTATAACTCTCACGATTTCCATCGAAAAAATACAAAATTTGAGTTCAAATTCAAGCTCTGGATGTGAACTTTTTAAAACAGTAAGACCGCGTCTAAGAATTCCTTACCGTTCAAAAGTTATTGTCGAAACGGTGACCGAAGGTCACTTTTCGACGCATGTTGAATGCGATTACGGCTCGTTAATAACTATCCACTAACGTATATTTTACACAAAATTTGATTTTGAGACCAGTGCTCTCGCGATATAGAAAAAATATTTTCAAGCCAAATTCCAGAACCAAGCAGTAGACTTCCATTTTTACGCCCATCTATCGGATCATAATTGGAATCCATTTTTCTGGCAACTTACTTTGTAAAATACACACGACAATAATTCTCTCGATTTCCATCGAAAAATTACAACATTATTGTTCAAATTCAAATATCAAAGTGTGTGCTTTCTAAAACATTCAGGCCGCCTCTAAGAATTCCTTACCGTTCAAAACTTATGGTCGAAACGGTGAACGAAAGAGACATTTCAACACATTTTCAAAGCAATCAAATCTCGTGAACGACTTGCCACCAACTTATTTTTTACCCAAAACTTGATTCTGAGATGATTGTCCTCGTGATATAGGAAAAATATTTCCAGCCCAAATTGGGAATAAAACATTACACTTCCACTTTTACGCCCATCTATCGGATCATAATTGGCATCCATATTCCCGGTAACTCGCTGGGCCAAATACAAACAACTATAACTCTCACGATTTCCGTCGAAAAAATACAAAATTTGAGTTCAAATTCAAGCTCTGGATGTGAACTTTTTAAAACAGTAAGACCGCGTCTAAGAATTCCTTACCGTTCAAAAGTTATTGTCGAAACGGTGACCGAAGGTCACTTTTCGACGCATGTTGAATGCGATTACGGCTCGTTAATAACTATCCACTAAAGTATATTTTACACAAAATTTGATTTTGAGACCAGTGCTCTCGCGATATAGAAAAAATATTTTCAAGCCAAATTCCAGAACCAAGCAGTAGACTTCCATTTTTACGCCCATCTATCGGATCATAATTGGAATCCATTTTTCTGGCAACTTACTTTGTAAAATACACACGACAATAATTCTCTCGATTTCCATCGAAAAATTACAACATTATTGTTCAAATTCAAATATCAAAGTGTGTGCTTTCTAAAACATTCAGGCCGCCTCTAAGAATTCCTTACCGTTCAAAACTTATGGTCGAAACGGTGAACGAAAGAGACATTTCAACACATTTTCAAAGCAATCAAATCTCGTGAACGACTTGCCACCAACTTATTTTTTACCCAAAACTTGATTCTGAGATGATTGTCCTCGTGATATAGGAAAAATATTTCCAGCCCAAATTGGGAATAAAACATTACACTTCCACTTTTACGCCCATCTATCGGATCATAATTGGCATCCATATTCCCGGTAACTCGCTGGGCCAAATACAAACAACTATAACTCTCACGATTTCCATCGAAAAAATACAAAATTTGAGTTCAAATTCAAGCTCTGGATGTGAACTTTATAAAACAGTAAGACCGCGTCTAAGAATTCCTTACCGTTCAAAAGTTATTGTCGAAACGGTGACCGAAGGTCACTTTTCGACGCATGTTGAATGCGATTACGGCTCGTTAATAACTATCCACTAAAGTATATTTTACACAAAATTTGATTTTGAGACAAGTGCTCTCGCGA
Source organism: Quercus robur (assembly GCF_932294415.1). NCBI lineage: Eukaryota > Viridiplantae > Streptophyta > Magnoliopsida > Fagales > Fagaceae > Quercus > Quercus robur. The sequence continues at coordinate 118,890 of NW_026088400.1, read as the reverse complement.
TATAGAAAAAATATTTTCAAGCCAAATTCCAGAACCAAGCAGTAGACTTCCATTTTTACGCCCATCTATCGGATCATAATTGGAATCCATTTTTCTGGCAACTTACTTTGTAAAATACACACGACAATAATTCTCTCGATTTCCATCGAAAAATTACAACATTATTGATCAAATTCAAATATCAAAATGTGTGCTTTCTAAAACATTCAGGCCGCCTCTAAGAATTCATTACCGTTCAAAACTTATGGTCGAAACGGTGAACGAAAGACACATTTCAACACATTTTCAAAGCAATCAAATCTCGTGAACGACTTGCCACCAACGTATTTTTTACCCAAAACTTGATTCTGAGATGATTGTCCTCGTGATATAGGAAAAATATTTCCAGTCCAAATTGGGAATAAAACATTACACTTCCACTTTTACGCCCATCTATCGGATCATAATTGGCATCCATATTCCCGGTAACTCGTTGGGCCAAATACAAACAACTATAACTCTCACGATTTCCATCGAAAAAATACAAAATTTGAGTTCAAATTCAAGCTCTGGATGTGAACTTTATAAAACAGTGAGACCGCGTCTAAGAATTCCTTACCTTTCGAAAGTTATTGTCGAAACGGTGACCGAAGGTCACTTTTCGACGCATATTGAATGCGATTACGGCTCGTTAATAACTATCCACTAACGTATTTTTTACACAAAATTTGATTTTGAGACGAGTGATCTCGCGATGTAGAAAAAATATTTTGAAGCCAAATTTCGGAACAATGCAGTAGACTTCCATTTTTACGCCCATCTGTCGGATCATAATTGGAATCCATTTTTCTGGCAACTTACTTTGTAAAATACACACGACAATAATTCTCTCGATTTCCATCGAAAAATTACAACATTATTGTTCAAATTCAAATATCAAAATGTGTGCTTTCTAGAACATTCAGGCCGCCTCTAAGAATTCCTTACCGTTCAAAACTTATGGTCGAAACGGTGAACGAAAGAGACATTTCAACACATTTTCAAAGCAATCAAATCTCGTGAACGACTTGCCACCAACTTATTTTTTACCCAAAACTTGATTCTGAGATGATTGTCCTCGTGATATAGGAAAAATATTTCCAGCCCAAATTGGGAATAAAACATTACACTTCCACTTTTACGCCCATCTATCGGATCATAATTGGCATCCGTATTCCCGGTAACTCGCTGGGCCAAATACAAACAACTATAACTCTCACGATTTCCATCGAAAAAATACAAAATTTGAGTTCAAATTCAAGCTCTGGATGTGAACTTTTTAAAACAGTGAGACCGCGTCTAAGAATTCCTTACCGTTCGAAAGTTATTGTCGAAACGGTGACCGAAGGTCACTTTTCGACGCATATTGAATGCGATTACGGCTCGTTAATAACTATCCACTAACGTATTTTTTACACAAAATTTGATTTTGAGACGAGTGATCTCGCGATGTAGAAAAAATATTTTGAAGCCAAATTCCGGAACAATGCAGTAGACTTCCATTTTTACGCCCATCTATCGGATCATAATTGGAATCCATTTTTCTGGCAACTTACTTTGTAAAATACACACGACAATAATTCTCTCGATTTCCATCGAAAAATTACAACATTATTGTTCAAATTCAAATATCAAAGTGTGTGCTTTCTAAAACATTCAGGCCGCCTCTAAGAATTCCTTACCGTTCAAAACTTATGGTCGAAACGGTGAACGAAAGAGACATTTCAACACATTTTCAAAGCAATCAAATCTCGTGAACGACTTGCCACCAACTTATTTTTTACCCAAAACTTGATTCTGAGATGATTGTCCTCGTGATATAGGAAAAATATTTCCAGCCCAAATTGGGAATAAAACATTACACTTCCACTTTTACGCCCATCTATCGGATCATAATTGGCATCCATATTCCCGGTAACTCGCTGGGCCAAATACAAACAACTATAACTCTCACGATTTCCATTGAAAAAATACAAAATTTGAGTTCAAATTCAAGCTCTGGATGTGAACTTTTTAAAACAGTAAGACCGCGTCTAAGAATTCCTTACCGTTCAAAAGTTATTGTCGAAACGGTGACCGAAGGTCACTTTTCGACGAATGTTGAATGCGATTACGGCTCGTTAATAACTATCCACTAAAGTATATTTTACACAAAATTTGATTTTGAGACAAGTGCTCTCGCGATATAGAAAAAATATTTTCAAGCCAAATTCCAGAACCAAGCAGTAGACTTCCATTTTTACGCCCATCTATCGGATCATAATTGGAATCCATTTTTCTGGCAACTTACTTTGTAAAGTACACACGACAATAATTCTCTCGATTTCCATCGAAAAATTACAACATTATTGATCAAATTCAAATATCAAAATGTGTGCTTTCTAAAACATTCAGGCCGCCTCTAAGAATTCCTTACCGTTCAAAACTTATGGTCGAAACGGTGAACGAAAGAGACATTTCAACACATTTTCAAAGCAATCAAATCTCGTGAACGACTTGCCACCAACTTCTTTTTTACCCAAAACTTGATTCTGAGATGATTGTCCTCGTGATGTAGGAAAAATATTTCCAGCCCAAATTGGGAATAAAACATTACACTTCCACTTTTACGCCCATCTATCGGATCATAATTGGTATCCATATTCCCGGTAACTCGCTGGGCCAAATACAAACAACTATAACTCTCACGATTTCCATCGAAAAAATACAAAATTTGAGTTCAAATTCAAGCTCTGGATGTGAACTTTATAAAACAGTGAGACCGCGTCTAAGAATTCCTTACCGTTCAAAAGTTATTGTCGAAACGGTGACCGAAGGTCACTTTTCGACGCATGTTGAATGCGATTACGGCTCGTTAATAACTATCCACTAAAGTATATTTTACACAAAATTTGATTTTGAGACCAGTGCTCTCGCGATATAGAAAAAATATTTTCAAGCCAAATTCCAGAACCAAGCAGTAGACTTCCATTTTTACGCCCATCTATCGGATCATAATTGGAATCCATTTTTCTGGCAACTTACTTTGTAAAATACACACGACAATAATTCTCTCGATTTCCATCGAAAAATTACAACATTATTGTTCAAATTCAAATATCAAAGTGTGTGCTTTCTAAAACATTCAGGCCGCCTCTAAGAATTCCTTACCGTTCAAAACTTATGGTCGAAACGGTGAACGAAAGAGACATTTCAACACATTTTCAAAGCAATCAAATCTCGTGAACGACTTGCCACCAACTTATTTTTTACCCAAAACTTGATTCTGAGATGATTGTCCTCGTGATATAGGAAAAATATTTCCAGCCCAAATTGGGAATAAAACATTACACTTCCACTTTTACGCCCATCTATCGGATCATAATTGGCATCCATATTCCCGGTAACTCACTGGGCCAAATACAAACAACTATAACTCTCACGATTTCCATCGAAAAAATACAAAATTTGAGTTCAAATTCAAGCTCTGGATGTGAACTTTTTAAAACAGTGAGACCGCGTCTAAGAATTCCTTACCGTTCAAAAGTTATTGTCGAAACGGTGACCGAAGGTCACTTTTCGACGCATGTTGAATGCGATTACGGCTCGTTAATAACTATCCACTAAAGTATATTTTACACAAAATTTGATTTTGAGACAAGTGCTCTCGCGATATAGAAAAAATATTTTCAAGCCAAATTCCAGAACCAAGCAGTAGACTTCCATTTTTACGCCCATCTATCGGATCATAATTGGAATCCATTTTTCTGGCAACTTACTTTGTAAAATACACACGACAATAATTCTCTCGATTTCCATCGAAAAATTACAACATTATTGATCAAATTCAAATATCAAAATGTGTGCTTTCTAAAACATTCAGGCCGCCTCTAAGAATTCATTACCGTTCAAAACTTATGGTCGAAACGGTGAACGAAAGACACATTTCAACACATTTTCAAAGCAATCAAATCTCGTGAACGACTTGCCACCAACGTATTTTTTACCCAAAACTTGATTCTGAGATGATTGTCCTCGTGATATAGGAAAAATATTTCCAGTCCAAATTGGGAATAAAACATTACACTTCCACTTTTACGCCCATCTATCGGATCATAATTGGCATCCATATTCCCGGTAACTCGTTGGGCCAAATACAAACAACTATAACTCTCACGATTTCCATCGAAAAAATACAAAATTTGAGTTCAAATTCAAGCTCTGGATGTGAACTTTATAAAACAGTGAGACCGCGTCTAAGAATTCCTTACCTTTCGAAAGTTATTGTCGAAACGGTGACCGAAGGTCACTTTTCGACGCATATTGAATGCGATTACGGCTCGTTAATAACTATCCACTAACGTATTTTTTACACAAAATTTGATTTTGAGACGAGTGATCTCGCGATGTAGAAAAAATATTTTGAAGCCAAATTTCGGAACAATGCAGTAGACTTCCATTTTTACGCCCATCTGTCGGATCATAATTGGAATCCATTTTTCTGGCAACTTACTTTGTAAAATACACACGACAATAATTCTCTCGATTTCCATCGAAAAATTACAACATTATTGTTCAAATTCAAATATCAAAATGTGTGCTTTCTAGAACATTCAGGCCGCCTCTAAGAATTCCTTACCGTTCAAAACTTATGGTCGAAACGGTGAACGAAAGAGACATTTCAACACATTTTCAAAGCAATCAAATCTCGTGAACGACTTGCCACCAACTTATTTTTTACCCAAAACTTGATTCTGAGATGATTGTCCTCGTGATATAGGAAAAATATTTCCAGCCCAAATTGGGAATAAAACATTACACTTCCACTTTTACGCCCATCTATCGGATCATAATTGGCATCCATATTCCCGGTAACTCGCTGGGCCAAATACAAACAACTATAACTCTCACGATTTCCATCGAAAAAATACAAAATTTGAGTTCAAATTCAAGCTCTGGATGTGAACTTTTTAAAACAGTGAGACCGCGTCTAAGAATTCCTTACCGTTCGAAAGTTATTGTCGAAACGGTGACCGAAGGTCACTTTTCGACGCATATTGAATGCGATTACGGCTCGTTAATAACTATCCACTAACGTATTTTTTACACAAAATTTGATTTTGAGACGAGTGATCTCGCGATGTAGAAAAAATATTTTGAAGCCAAATTCCGGAACAATGCAGTAGACTTCCATTTTTACGCCCATCTATCGGATCATAATTGGAATCCATTTTTCTGGCAACTTACTTTGTAAAATACACACGACAATAATTCTCTCGATTTCCATCGAAAAATTACAACATTATTGTTCAAATTCAAATATCAAAGTGTGTGCTTTCTAAAACATTCAGGCCGCCTCTAAGAATTCCTTACCGTTCAAAACTTATGGTCGAAACGGTGAACGAAAGAGACATTTCAACACATTTTCAAAGCAATCAAATCTCGTGAACGACTTGCCACCAACTTATTTTTTACCCAAAACTTGATTCTGAGATGATTGTCCTCGTGATATAGGAAAAATATTTCCAGCCCAAATTGGGAATAAAACATTACACTTCCACTTTTACGCCCATCTATCGGATCATAATTGGCATCCATATTCCCGGTAACTCGCTGGGCCAAATACAAACAACTATAACTCTCACGATTTCCATTGAAAAAATACAAAATTTGAGTTCAAATTCAAGCTCTGGATGTGAACTTTTTAAAACAGTAAGACCGCGTCTAAGAATTCCTTACCGTTCAAAAGTTATTGTCGAAACGGTGACCGAAGGTCACTTTTCGACGAATGTTGAATGCGATTACGGCTCGTTAATAACTATCCACTAAAGTATATTTTACACAAAATTTGATTTTGAGACAAGTGCTCTCGCGATATAGAAAAAATATTTTCAAGCCAAATTCCAGAACCAAGCAGTAGACTTCCATTTTTACGCCCATCTATCGGATCATAATTGGAATCCATTTTTCTGGCAACTTACTTTGTAAAGTACACACGACAATAATTCTCTCGATTTCCATCGAAAAATTACAACATTATTGATCAAATTCAAATATCAAAATGTGTGCTTTCTAAAACATTCAGGCCGCCTCTAAGAATTCCTTACCGTTCAAAACTTATGGTCGAAACGGTGAACGAAAGAGACATTTCAACACATTTTCAAAGCAATCAAATCTCGTGAACGACTTGCCACCAACTTCTTTTTTACCCAAAACTTGATTCTGAGATGATTGTCCTCGTGATGTAGGAAAAATATTTCCAGCCCAAATTGGGAATAAAACATTACACTTCCACTTTTACGCCCATCTATCGGATCATAATTGGTATCCATATTCCCGGTAACTCGCTGGGCCAAATACAAACAACTATAACTCTCACGATTTCCATCGAAAAAATACAAAATTTGAGTTCAAATTCAAGCTCTGGATGTGAACTTTATAAAACAGTAAGACCGCGTCTAAGAATTCCTTACCGTTCAAAAGTTATTGTCGAAACGGTGACCGAAGGTCACTTTTCGACGCATGTTGAATGCGATTACGGCTCGTTAATAACTATCCACTAAAGTATATTTTACACAAAATTTGATTTTGAGACCAGTGCTCTCGCGATATAGAAAAAATATTTTCAAGCCAAATTCCAGAACCAAGCAGTAGACTTCCATTTTTACGCCCATCTATCGGATCATAATTGGAATCCATTTTTCTGGCAACTTACTTTGTAAAATACACACGACAATAATTCTCTCGATTTCCATCGAAAAATTACAACATTATTGTTCAAATTCAAATATCAAAGTGTGTGCTTTCTAAAACATTCAGGCCGCCTCTAAGAATTCCTTACCGTTCAAAACTTATGGTCGAAACGGTGAACGAAAGAGACATTTCAACACATTTTCAAAGCAATCAAATCTCGTGAACGACTTGCCACCAACTTATTTTTTACCCAAAACTTGATTCTGAGATGATTGTCCTCGTGATATAGGAAAAATATTTCCAGCCCAAATTGGGAATAAAACATTACACTTCCACTTTTACGCCCATCTATCGGATCATAATTGGCATCCATATTCCCGGTAACTCACTGGGCCAAATACAAACAACTATAACTCTCACGATTTCCATCGAAAAAATACAAAATTTGAGTTCAAATTCAAGCTCTGGATGTGAACTTTTTAAAACAGTGAGACCGCGTCTAAGAATTCCTTACCGTTCAAAAGTTATTGTCGAAACGGTGACCGAAGGTCACTTTTCGACGCATGTTGAATGCGATTACGGCTCGTTAATAACTATCCACTAAAGTATATTTTACACAAAATTTGATTTTGAGACAAGTGCTCTCGCGATATAGAAAAAATATTTTCAAGCCAAATTCCAGAACCAAGCAGTAGACTTCCATTTTTACGCCCATCTATCGGATCATAATTGGAATCCATTTTTCTGGCAACTTACTTTGTAAAGTACACACGACAATAATTCTCTCGATTTCCATCGAAAAATTACAACATTATTGATCAAATTCAAATATCAAAATGTGTGCTTTCTAAAACATTCAGGCCGCCTCTAAGAATTCATTACCGTTCAAAACTTATGGTCGAAACGGTGAACGAAAGACACATTTCAACACATTTTCAAAGCAATCAAATCTCGTGAACGACTTGCCACCAACGTATTTTTTACCCAAAACTTGATTCTGAGATGATTGTCCTCGTGATATAGGAAAAATATTTCCAGTCCAAATTGGGAATAAAACATTACACTTCCACTTTTACGCCCATCTATCGGATCATAATTGGCATCCATATTCCCGGTAACTCGTTGGGCCAAATACAAACAACTATAACTCTCACGATTTCCATCGAAAAAATACAAAATTTGAGTTCAAATTCAAGCTCTGGATGTGAACTTTATAAAACAGTGAGACCGCGTCTAAGAATTCCTTACCTTTCGAAAGTTATTGTCGAAACGGTGACCGAAGGTCACTTTTCGACGCATATTGAATGCGATTACGGCTCGTTAATAACTATCCACTAACGTATTTTTTACACAAAATTTGATTTTGAGACGAGTGATCTCGCGATGTAGAAAAAATATTTTGAAGCCAAATTTCGGAACAATGCAGTAGACTTCCATTTTTACGCCCATCTGTCGGATCATAATTGGAATCCATTTTTCTGGCAACTTACTTTGTAAAATACACACGACAATAATTCTCTCGATTTCCATCGAAAAATTACAACATTATTGTTCAAATTCAAATATCAAAATGTGTGCTTTCTAAAACATTCAGGCCGCCTCTAAGAATTCCTTACCGTTCAAAACTTATGGTCGAAACGGTGAACGAAAGAGACATTTCAACACATTTTCAAAGCAATCAAATCTCGTGAACGACTTGCCACCAACTTATTTTTTACCCAAAACTTGATTCTGAGATGATTGTCCTCGTGATATAGGAAAAATATTTCCAGCCCAAATTGGGAATAAAACATTACACTTCCACTTTTACGCCCATCTATCGGATCATAATTGGCATCCATATTCCCGGTAACTCGCTGGGCCAAATACAAACAACTATAACTCTCACGATTTCCATCGAAAAAATACAAAATTTGAGTTCAAATTCAAGCTCTGGATGTGAACTTTTTAAAACAGTGAGACCGCGTCTAAGAATTCCTTACCGTTCGAAAGTTATTGTCGAAACGGTGACCGAAGGTCACTTTTCGACGCATATTGAATGCGATTACGGCTCGTTAATAACTATCCACTAACGTATTTTTTACACAAAATTTGATTTTGAGACGAGTGATCTCGCGATGTAGAAAAAATATTTTGAAGCCAAATTCCGGAACAATGCAGTAGACTTCCATTTTTACGCCCATCTATCGGATCATAATTGGAATCCATTTTTCTGGCAACTTACTTTGTAAAATACACACGACAATAATTCTCTCGATTTCCATCGAAAAATTACAACATTATTGTTCAAATTCAAATATCAAAGTGTGTGCTTTCTAAAACATTCAGGCCGCCTCTAAGAATTCCTTACCGTTCAAAACTTATGGTCGAAACGGTGAACGAAAGAGACATTTCAACACATTTTCAAAGCAATCAAATCTCGTGAACGACTTGCCACCAACTTATTTTTTACCCAAAACTTGATTCTGAGATGATTGTCCTCGTGATATAGGAAAAATATTTCCAGCCCAAATTGGGAATAAAACATTACACTTCCACTTTTACGCCCATCTATCGGATCATAATTGGCATCCATATTCCCGGTAACTCGCTGGGCCAAATACAAACAACTATAACTCTCACGATTTCCATTGAAAAAATACAAAATTTGAGTTCAAATTCAAGCTCTGGATGTGAACTTTTTAAAACAGTAAGACCGCGTCTAAGAATTCCTTACCGTTCAAAAGTTATTGTCGAAACGGTGACCGAAGGTCACTTTTCGACGCATGTTGAATGCGATTACGGCTCGTTAATAACTATCCACTAAAGTATATTTTACACAAAATTTGATTTTGAGACAAGTGCTCTCGCGATATAGAAAAAATATTTTCAAGCCAAATTCCAGAACCAAGCAGTAGACTTCCATTTTTACGCCCATCTATCGGATCATAATTGGAATCCATTTTTCTGGCAACTTACTTTGTAAAGTACACACGACAATAATTCTCTCGATTTCCATCGAAAAATTACAACATTATTGATCAAATTCAAATATCAAAATGTGTGCTTTCTAAAACATTCAGGCCGCCTCTAAGAATTCCTTACCGTTCAAAACTTATGGTCGAAACGGTGAACGAAAGAGACATTTCAACACATTTTCAAAGCAATCAAATCTCGTGAACGACTTGCCACCAACTTCTTTTTTACCCAAAACTTGATTCTGAGATGATTGTCCTCGTGATGTAGGAAAAATATTTCCAGCCCAAATTGGGAATAAAACATTACACTTCCACTTTTACGCCCATCTATCGGATCATAATTGGTATCCATATTCCCGGTAACTCGCTGGGCCAAATACAAACAACTATAACTCTCACGATTTCCATCGAAAAAATACAAAATTTGAGTTCAAATTCAAGCTCTGGATGTGAACTTTATAAAACAGTGAGACCGCGTCTAAGAATTCCTTACCGTTCAAAAGTTATTGTCGAAACGGTGACCGAAGGTCACTTTTCGACGCATGTTGAATGCGATTACGGCTCGTTAATAACTATCCACTAAAGTATATTTTACACAAAATTTGATTTTGAGACCAGTGCTCTCGCGATATAGAAAAAATATTTTCAAGCCAAATTCCAGAACCAAGCAGTAGACTTCCATTTTTACGCCCATCTATCGGATCATAATTGGAATCCATTTTTCTGGCAACTTACTTTGTAAAATACACACGACAATAATTCTCTCGATTTCCATCGAAAAATTACAACATTATTGTTCAAATTCAAATATCAAAGTGTGTGCTTTCTAAAACATTCAGGCCGCCTCTAAGAATTCCTTACCGTTCAAAACTTATGGTCGAAACGGTGAACGAAAGAGACATTTCAACACATTTTCAAAGCAATCAAATCTCGTGAACGACTTGCCACCAACTTATTTTTTACCCAAAACTTGATTCTGAGATGATTGTCCTCGTGATATAGGAAAAATATTTCCAGCCCAAATTGGGAATAAAACATTACACTTCCACTTTTACGCCCATCTATCGGATCATAATTGGCATCCATATTCCCGGTAACTCACTGGGCCAAATACAAACAACTATAACTCTCACGATTTCCATCGAAAAAATACAAAATTTGAGTTCAAATTCAAGCTCTGGATGTGAACTTTTTAAAACAGTGAGACCGCGTCTAAGAATTCCTTACCGTTCAAAAGTTATTGTCGAAACGGTGACCGAAGGTCACTTTTCGACGCATGTTGAATGCGATTACGGCTCGTTAATAACTATCCACTAAAGTATATTTTACACAAAATTTGATTTTGAGACAAGTGCTCTCGCGATATAGAAAAAATATTTTCAAGCCAAATTCCAGAACCAAGCAGTAGACTTCCATTTTTACGCCCATCTATCGGATCATAATTGGAATCCATTTTTCTGGCAACTTACTTTGTAAAATACACACGACAATAATTCTCTCGATTTCCATCGAAAAATTACAACATTATTGATCAAATTCAAATATCAAAATGTGTGCTTTCTAAAACATTCAGGCCGCCTCTAAGAATTCATTACCGTTCAAAACTTATGGTCGAAACGGTGAACGAAAGACACATTTCAACACATTTTCAAAGCAATCAAATCTCGTGAACGACTTGCCACCAACGTATTTTTTACCCAAAACTTGATTCTGAGATGATTGTCCTCGTGATATAGGAAAAATATTTCCAGTCCAAATTGGGAATAAAACATTACACTTCCACTTTTACGCCCATCTATCGGATCATAATTGGCATCCATATTCCCGGTAACTCGTTGGGCCAAATACAAACAACTATAACTCTCACGATTTCCATCGAAAAAATACAAAATTTGAGTTCAAATTCAAGCTCTGGATGTGAACTTTATAAAACAGTGAGACCGCGTCTAAGAATTCCTTACCTTTCGAAAGTTATTGTCGAAACGGTGACCGAAGGTCACTTTTCGACGCATATTGAATGCGATTACGGCTCGTTAATAACTATCCACTAACGTATTTTTTACACAAAATTTGATTTTGAGACGAGTGATCTCGCGATGTAGAAAAAATATTTTGAAGCCAAATTTCGGAACAATGCAGTAGACTTCCATTTTTACGCCCATCTGTCGGATCATAATTGGAATCCATTTTTCTGGCAACTTACTTTGTAAAATACACACGACAATAATTCTCTCGATTTCCATCGAAAAATTACAACATTATTGTTCAAATTCAAATATCAAAATGTGTGCTTTCTAAAACATTCAGGCCGCCTCTAAGAATTCCTTACCGTTCAAAACTTATGGTCGAAACGGTGAACGAAAGAGACATTTCAACACATTTTCAAAGCAATCAAATCTCGTGAACGACTTGCCACCAACTTATTTTTTACCCAAAACTTGATTCTGAGATGATTGTCCTCGTGATATAGGAAAAATATTTCCAGCCCAAATTGGGAATAAAACATTACACTTCCACTTTTACGCCCATCTATCGGATCCTAATTGGCATCCATATTCCCGGTAACTCGCTGGGCCAAATACAAACAACTATAACTCTCACGATTTCATTCGAAAAAATACAAAATTTGAGTTCAAATTCAAGCTCTGGATGTGAACTTTTTAAAACAGTAAGACCGCGTCTAAGAATTCCTTACCGTTCAAAACTTATTGTCGAAACGGTGACCGAAGGTCACTTTTCGACGAATGTTGAATGCGATTACGGCTCGTTAATAACTATCCACTAAAGTATATTTTACACAAAATTTGATTTTGAGACAAGTGCTCTCGCGATATAGAAAAAATATTTTCAAGCCAAATTCCAGAACCAAGCAGTAGACTTCCATTTTTACGCCCATCTATCGGATCATAATTGGAATCCATTTTTCTGGCAACTTACTTTGTAAAATACACACGACAATAATTCTCTTGATTTCCATCGAAAAATTACAACATTATTGTTCAAATTCAAATATCAAAATGTGTGCTTTCTAAAACATTCAGGCCGCCTCTAAGAATTCCTTACCGTTCAAAACTTATGGTCGAAACGGTGAACGAAAGAGACATTTCAACACATTTTCAAAGCAATCAAATCTTGTGAACGACTTGCCACCAACTTATTTTTTACCCAAAACTTGATTCTGAGATGATTGTCCTCGTGATATAGGAAAAATATTTCCAGCCCAAATTGGGAATAAAACATTACACTTCCACTTTTACGCCCATCTATCGGATCATAATTGGCATCCATATTCCCGGTAACTCGCTGGGCCAAATACAAACAACTATAACTCTCACGATTTCCATCGAAAAAATACAAAATTTGAGTTCAAATTCAAGCTCTGGATGTGAACTTTTTAAAACAGTCAGACCGCGTCTAAGAATTCCTTACCGTTCAAAAGTTATTGTCGAGACGGTGACCGAAGGTCACTTTTCGACGCATGTTGAATGCGATTACGGCTCGTTAATAACTATCCACTAAAGTATATTTTACACAAAATTTGATTTTGAGACAAGTGCTCTCGCGATATAGAAAAAATATTTTCAAGCCAAATTCCAGAACCAAGCAGTAGACTTCCATTTTTACGCCCATCTATCGGATCATAATTGGAATCCATTTTTCTGGCAACTTACTTTGTAAAATACACACGACAATAATTCTCTCGATTTCCATCGAAAAATTACAACATTATTGTTCAAATTCAAATATCAAAATGTGTGCTTTCTAAAACATTCAGGCCGCCTCTAAGAATTCCTTACCGTTCAAAACTTATGGTCGAAACGGTGAACGAAAGAGACATTTCAACACATTTTCAAAGCAATCAAATCTCGTGAACGACTTGCCACCAACTTATTTTTTACCCAAAACTTGATTCTGAGATGATTGTCCTCGTGATATAGGAAAAATATTTCCAGCCCAAATTGGGAATAAAACATTACACTTCCACTTTTACGCCCATCTATCGGATCCTAATTGGCATCCATATTCCCGGTAACTCGCTGGGCCAAATACAAACAACTATAACTCTCACGATTTCATTCGAAAAAATACAAAATTTGAGTTCAAATTCAAGCTCTGGATGTGAACTTTTTAAAACAGTAAGACCGCGTCTAAGAATTCCTTACCGTTCAAAAGTTATTGTCGAAACGGTGACCGAAGGTCACTTTTCGACGAATGTTGAATGCGATTACGGCTCGTTAATAACTATCCACTAAAGTATATTTTACACAAAATTTGATTTTGAGACAAGTGCTCTCGCGATATAGAAAAAATATTTTCAAGCCAAATTCCAGAACCAAGCAGTAGACTTCCATTTTTACGCCCATCTATCGGATCATAATTGGAATCCATTTTTCTGGCAACTTACTTTGTAAAATACACACGACAATAATTCTCTTGATTTCCATCGAAAAATTACAACATTATTGTTCAAATTCAAATATCAAAATGTGTGCTTTCTAAAACATTCAGGCCGCCTCTAAGAATTCCTTACCGTTCAAAACTTATGGTCGAAACGGTGAACGAAAGAGACATTTCAACACATTTTCAAAGCAATCAAATCTTGTGAACGACTTGCCACCAACTTATTTTTTACCCAAAACTTGATTCTGAGATGATTGTCCTCGTGATATAGGAAAAATATTTCCAGCCCAAATTGGGAATAAAACATTACACTTCCACTTTTACGCCCATCTATCGGATCATAATTGGCATCCATATTCCCGGTAACTCGCTGGGCCAAATACAAACAACTATAACTCTCACGATTTCCATCGAAAAAATACAAAATTTGAGTTCAAATTCAAGCTCTGGATGTGAACTTTTTAAAACAGTCAGACCGCGTCTAAGAATTCCTTACCGTTCAAAAGTTATTGTCGAAACGGTGACCGAAGGTCACTTTTCGACGCATGTTGAATGCGATTACGGCTCGTTAATAACTATCCACTAAAGTATATTTTACACAAAATTTGATTTTGAGACAAGTGCTCTCGCGATATAGAAAAAATATTTTCAAGCCAAATTCCAGAACCAAGCAGTAGACTTCCATTTTTACGCCCATCTATCGGATCATAATTGGAATCCATTTTTCTGGCAACTTACTTTGTAAAATACACACGACAATAATTCTCTCGATTTCCATCGAAAAATTACAACATTATTGTTCAAATTCAAATATCAAAATGTGTGCTTTCTAAAACATTCAGGCCGCCTCTAAGAATTCCTTACCGTTCAAAACTTATGGTCGAAACGGTGAACGAAAGACACATTTCAACACATTTTCAAAGCAATCAAATCTCGTGAACGACTTGCCACCAACGTATTTTTTACCCAAAACTTGATTCTGAGATGATTGTCCTCGTGATATAGGAAAAATATTTCCAGTCCAAATTGGGAATAAAACATTACACTTCCACTTTTACGCCCATCTATCGGATCATAATTGGCATCCATATTCCCGGTAACTCGCCGGGCCAAATACAAACAACTATAACTCTCACGATTTCCATCGAAAAAATACAAAATTTGAGTTCAAATTCAAGCTCTGGATGTGAACTTTATAAAACAGTGAGACCGCGTCTAAGAATTCCTTACCGTTCGAAACTTATTGTCGAAACGGTGACCGTAGGTCACTTTTCGACGCATATTGAATGCGATTACGGCTCGTTAATAACTATCCACTAACGTATTTTTTACATAAAATTTGATTTTGAGACGAGTGATCTCGCGATGTAGAAAAAATATTTTGAAGCCAAATTCCGGAACAATGCAGTAGACTTCCATTTTTACGCCCATCTATCGGATCATAATTGGAATCCATTTTTCTGGCAACTTACTTTGTAAAATACACACGACAATAATTCTCTCGATTTCCATCGAAAAATTACAACATTATTGTTCAAATTCAAATATCAAAATGTGTGCTTTCTAAAACATTCAGGCCGCCTCTAAGAATTCCTTACCGTTCAAAACTTATGGTCGAAACGGTGAACGAAAGAGACATTTCAACACATTTTCAAAGCAATCAAATCTCGTGAACGACTTGCCACCAACTTATTTTTTACCCAAAACTTGATTCTGAGATGATTGTCCTCGTGATATAGGAAAAATATTTCCAGCCCAAATTGGGAATAAAACATTACACTTCCACTTTTACGCCCATCTATCGGATCCTAATTGGCATCCATATTCCCGGTAACTCGCTGGGCCAAATACAAACAACTATAACTCTCACGATTTCCATCGAAAAAATATAAAATTGGAGTTCAAATTCAAGCTCTGGATGTGAACTTTATAAAACAGTGAGACCGTGTCTAAGAATTCCATACCGTTCGAAAGTTATTGTCGAAACGGTGACCGAAGGTCACTTTTCGACGCATATTGAATGCGATTACGGCTCGTTAATAACTATCCACTAACGTATTTTTTACACAAAATTTGATTTTGAGACGAGTGATCTCGCGATGTAGAAAAAATATTTTGAAGCCAAATTCCGGAACAATGCAGTAGACTTCCATTTTTACGCCCATCTATCGGATCATAATTGGAATCCATTTTTCTGGCAACTTACTTTGTAAAATACACACGACAATAATTCTCTCGATTTCCATCGAAAAATTACAACATTATTGTTCAAATTCAAATATCAAAATGTGTGCTTTCTAAAACATTCAGGCCGCCTCTAAGAATTCCTTACCGTTCAAAACTTATGGTCGAAACGGTGAACGAAAGAGACATTTCAACACATTTTCAAAGCAATCAAATCTCGTGAACGACTTCCCACCAACTTATTTTTTACCCAAAACTTGATTCTGAGATGATTGTCCTCGTGATATAGGAAAAATATTTCCAGCCCAAATTGGGAATAAAACATTACACTTCCACTTTTACGCCCATCTATCGGATCATAATTGGCATCCATATTCCCGGTAACTCGCTGGGCCAAATACAAACAACTATAACTCTAACGATTTCCATCGAAAAAATACAAAATTTGAGTTCAAATTCAAGCTCTGGATGTGAACTTTTTAAAACAGTCAGACCGCGTCTAAGAATTCCTTACCGTTCAAAAGTTATTGTCGAAACGGTGACCGAAGGTCACTTTTCGACGCATGTTGAATGCGATTACGGCTCGTTAATAACTATCCACTAAAGTATATTTTACACAAAATTTGATTTTGAGACAAGTGCTCTCGCGATATAGAAAAAATATTTTCAAGCCAAATTCCAGAACCAAGCAGTAGACTTCCATTTTTACGCCCATCTATCGGATCATAATTGGAATCCATTTTTCTGGCAACTTACTTTGTAAAATACACACGACAATAATTCTCTCGATTTCCATCGAAAAATTACAACATTATTGTTCAAATTCAAATATCAAAATGTGTGCTTTCTAAAACATTCAGGCCGCCTCTAAGAATTCCTTACCGTTCAAAACTTATGGTCGAAACGGTGAACGAAAGAGACATTTCAACACATTTTCAAAGCAATCAAATCTCGTGAACGACTTGCCACCAACTTATTTTTTACCCAAAACTTGATTCTGAGATGATTGTCCTCGTGATATAGGAAAAATATTTCCAGCCCAAATTGGGAATAAAACATTACACTTCCACTTTTACGCCCATCTATCGGATCCTAATTGGCATCCATATTCCCGGTAACTCGCTGGGCCAAATACAAACAACTATAACTCTCACGATTTCCATCGAAAAAATACAAAATTTGAGTTCAAATTCAAGCTCTGGATGTGAACTTTTTAAAACAGTCAGACCGCGTCTAAGAATTCCTTACCGTTCAAAAGTTATTGTCGAAACGGTGACCGAAGGTCACTTTTCGACGCATGTTGAATGCGATTACGGCTCGTTAATAACTATCCACTAAAGTATATTTTACACAAAATTTGATTTTGAGACAAGAGCTCTCGCGATATAGAAAAAATATTTTCAAGCCAAATTCCAGAACCAAGCAGTAGACTTCCATTTTTACGCCCATCTATCGGATCATAATTGGAATCCATTTTTCTGGCAACTTACTTTGTAAAATACACACGACAATAATTCTCTTGATTTCCATCGAAAAATTACAACATTATTGTTCAAATTCAAATATCAAAATGTGTGCTTTCTAAAACATTCAGGCCGCCTCTAAGAATTCCTTACCGTTCAAAACTTATGGTCGAAACGGTGAACGAAAGAGACATTTCAACACATTTTCAAGGCAATCAAATCTTGTGAACGACTTGCCACCAACTTATTTTTTACCCAAAACTTGATTCTGAGATGATTGTCCTCGTGATATAGGAAAAATATTTCCAGCCCAAATTGGGAATAAAACATTACACTTCCACTTTTACGCCCATCTATCGGATCATAATTGGCATCCATATTCCCGGTAACTCGCTGGGCCAAATACAAACAACTATAACTCTCACGATTTCCATCGAAAAAATACAAAATTTGAGTTCAAATTCAAGCTCTGGATGTGAACTTTTTAAAACAGTCAGACCACGTCTAAGAATTCCTTACCGTTCAAAAGTTATTGTCGAAACGGTGACCGAAGGTCACTTTTCGACGCATGTTGAATGCGATTACGGCTCGTTAATAACTATCCACTAAAGTATATTTTACACAAAATTTGATTTTGAGACAAGTGCTCTCGCGATATAGAAAAAATATTTTCAAGCCAAATTCCAGAACCAAGCAGTAGACTTCCATTTTTACGCCCATCTATCGGATCATAATTGGAATCCATTTTTCTGGCAACTTACTTTGTAAAATACACACGACAATAATTCTCTCGATTTCCATCGAAAAATTACAACATTATTGTTCAAATTCAAATATCAAAATGTGTGCTTTCTAAAACATTCAGGCCGCCTCTAAGAATTCCTTACCGTTCAAAACTTATGGTCGAAACGGTGAACGAAAGACACATTTCAACACATTTTCAAAGCAATCAAATCTCGTGAACGACTTGCCACCAACGTATTTTTTACCCAAAACTTGATTCTGAGATGATTGTCCTCGTGATATAGGAAAAATATTTCCAGTCCAAATTGGGAATAAAACATTACACTTCCACTTTTACGCCCATCTATCGGATCATAATTGGCATCCATATTCCCGGTAACTCGCCGGGCCAAATACAAACAACTATAACTCTCACGATTTCCATCGAAAAAATACAAAATTTGAGTTCAAATTCAAGCTCTGGATGTGAACTTTATAAAACAGTGAGACCGCGTCTAAGAATTCCTTACCGTTCGAAACTTATTGTCGAAACGGTGACCGTAGGTCACTTTTCGACGCATATTGAATGCGATTACGGCTCGTTAATAACTATCCACTAACGTATTTTTTACATAAAATTTGATTTTGAGACGAGTGATCTCGCGATGTAGAAAAAATATTTTGAAGCCAAATTCCGGAACAATGCAGTAGACTTCCATTTTTACGCCCATCTATCGGATCATAATTGGAATCCATTTTTCTGGCAACTTACTTTGTAAAATACACACGACAATAATTCTCTCGATTTCCATCGAAAAATTACAACATTATTGTTCAAATTCAAATATCAAAATGTGTGCTTTCTAAAACATTCAGGCCGCCTCTAAGAATTCCTTACCGTTCAAAACTTATGGTCGAAACGGTGAACGAAAGAGACATTTCAACACATTTTCAAAGCAATCAAATCTCGTGAACGACTTGCCACCAACTTATTTTTTACCCAAAACTTGATTCTGAGATGATTGTCCTCGTGATATAGGAAAAATATTTCCAGCCCAAATTGGGAATAAAACATTACACTTCCACTTTTACGCCCATCTATCGGATCCTAATTGGCATCCATATTCCCGGTAACTCGCTGGGCCAAATACAAACAACTATAACTCTCACGATTTCCATCGAAAAAATATAAAATTTGAGTTCAAATTCAAGCTCTGGATGTGAACTTTATAAAACAGTGAGACCGTGTCTAAGAATTCCATACCGTTCGAAAGTTATTGTCGAAACGGTGACCGAAGGTCACTTTTCGACGCATATTGAATGCGATTACGGCTCGTTAATAACTATCCACTAACGTATTTTTTACACAAAATTTGATTTTGAGACGAGTGATCTCGCGATGTAGAAAAAATATTTTGAAGCCAAATTCCGGAACAATGCAGTAGACTTCCATTTTTACGCCCATCTATCGGATCATAATTGGAATCCATTTTTCTGGCAACTTACTTTGTAAAATACACACGACAATAATTCTCTCGATTTCCATCGAAAAATTACAACATTATTGTTCAAATTCAAATATCAAAATGTGTGCTTTCTAAAACATTCAGGCCGCCTCTAAGAATTCCTTACCGTTCAAAACTTATGGTCGAAACGGTGAACGAAAGAGACATTTCAACACATTTTCAAAGCAATCAAATCTCGTGAACGACTTCCCACCAACTTATTTTTTACCCAAAACTTGATTCTGAGATGATTGTCCTCGTGATATAGGAAAAATATTTCCAGCCCAAATTGGGAATAAAACATTACACTTCCACTTTTACGCCCATCTATCGGATCATAATTGGCATCCATATTCCCGGTAACTCGCTGGGCCAAATACAAACAACTATAACTCTAACGATTTCCATCGAAAAAATACAAAATTTGAGTTCAAATTCAAGCTCTGGATGTGAACTTTTTAAAACAGTCAGACCGCGTCTAAGAATTCCTTACCGTTCAAAAGTTATTGTCGAAACGGTGACCGAAGGTCACTTTTCGACGCATGTTGAATGCGATTACGGCTCGTTAATAACTATCCACTAAAGTATATTTTACACAAAATTTGATTTTGAGACAAGTGCTCTCGCGATATAGAAAAAATATTTTCAAGCCAAATTCCAGAACCAAGCAGTAGACTTCCATTTTTACGCCCATCTATCGGATCATAATTGGAATCCATTTTTCTGGCAACTTACTTTGTAAAATACACACGACAATAATTCTCTCGATTTCCATCGAAAAATTACAACATTATTGTTCAAATTCAAATATCAAAATGTGTGCTTTCTAAAACATTCAGGCCGCCTCTAAGAATTCCTTACCGTTCAAAACTTATGGTCGAAACGGTGAACGAAAGAGACATTTCAACACATTTTCAAAGCAATCAAATCTCGTGAACGACTTGCCACCAACTTATTTTTTACCCAAAACTTGATTCTGAGATGATTGTCCTCGTGATATAGGAAAAATATTTCCAGTCCAAATTGGGAATAAAACATTACACTTCCACTTTTACGCCCATCTATCGGATCCTAATTGGCATCCATATTCCCGGTAACTCGCTGGGCCAAATACAAACAACTATAACTCTCACGATTTCCATCGAAAAAATACAAAATTTGAGTTCAAATTCAAGCTCTGGATGTGAACTTTTTAAAACAGTCAGACCGCGTCTAAGAATTCCTTACCGTTCAAAAGTTATTGTCGAAACGGTGACCGAAGGTCACTTTTCGACGCATGTTGAATGCGATTACGGCTCGTTAATAACTATCCACTAAAGTATATTTTACACAAAATTTGATTTTGAGACAAGAGCTCTCGCGATATAGAAAAAATATTTTCAAGCCAAATTCCAGAACCAAGCAGTAGACTTCCATTTTTACGCCCATCTATCGGATCATAATTGGAATCCATTTTTCTGGCAACTTACTTTGTAAAATACACACGACAATAATTCTCTTGATTTCCATCGAAAAATTACAACATTATTGTTCAAATTCAAATATCAAAATGTGTGCTTTCTAAAACATTCAGGCCGCCTCTAAGAATTCCTTACCGTTCAAAACTTATGGTCGAAACGGTGAACGAAAGAGACATTTCAACACATTTTCAAGGCAATCAAATCTTGTGAACGACTTGCCACCAACTTATTTTTTACCCAAAACTTGATTCTGAGATGATTGTCCTCGTGATATAGGAAAAATATTTCCAGCCCAAATTGGGAATAAAACATTACACTTCCACTTTTACGCCCATCTATCGGATCATAATTGGCATCCATATTCCCGGTAACTCGCTGGGCCAAATACAAACAACTATAACTCTCACGATTTCCATCGAAAAAAATACAAAATTTGAGTTCAAATTCAAGCTCTGGATGTGAACTTTTTAAAACAGTGAGACCGCGTCTAAGAATTCCTTACCGTTCAAAAGTTATTGTCGAAACGGTGACCGAAGGTCACTTTTCGACGCATGTTGAATGCGATTACGGCTCGTTAATAACTATCCACTAAAGTATATTTTACACAAAATTTGATTTTGAGACAAGTGCTCTCGCGATATAGAAAAAATATTTTCAAGCCAAATTCCAGAACCAAGCAGTAGACTTCCATTTTTACGCCCATCTATCGGATCATAATTGGAATCCATTTTTCTGGCAACTTACTTTGTAAAATACACACGACAATAATTCTCTCGATTTCCATCGAAAAATTACAACATTATTGTTCAAATTCAAATATCAAAATGTGTGCTTTCTAAAACATTCAGGCCGCCTCTAAGAATTCCTTACCGTTCAAAACTTATGGTCGAAACGGTGAACGAAAGACACATTTCAACACATTTTCAAAGCAATCAAATCTCGTGAACGACTTGCCACCAACGTATTTTTTACCCAAAACTTGATTCTGAGATGATTGTCCTCGTGATATAGGAAAAATATTTCCAGTCCAAATTGGGAATAAAACATTACACTTCCACTTTTACGCCCATCTATCGGATCATAATTGGCATCCATATTCCCGGTAACTCGCCGGGCCAAATACAAACAACTATAACTCTCACGATTTCCATCGAAAAAATACAAAATTTGAGTTCAAATTCAAGCTCTGGATGTGAACTTTATAAAACAGTCAGACCGCGTCTAAGAATTCCTTACCGTTCGAAACTTATTGTCGAAACGGTGACCGTAGGTCACTTTTCGACGCATATTGAATGCGATTACGGCTCGTTAATAACTATCCACTAACGTATTTTTTACACAAAATTTGATTTTGAGACGAGTGATCTCGCGATGTAGAAAAAATATTTTGAAGCCAAATTCCGGAACAATGCAGTAGACTTCCATTTTTACGCCCATCTATCGGATCATAATTGGAATCCATTTTTCTGGCAACTTACTTTGTAAAATACACACGACAATAATTCTCTCGATTTCCATCGAAAAATTACAACATTATTGTTCAAATTCAAATATCAAAATGTGTGCTTTCTAAAACATTCAGGCCGCCTCTAAGAATTCCTTACCGTTCAAAACTTATGGTCGAAACGGTGAACGAAAGAGACATTTCAACACATTTTCAAAGCAATCAAATCTCGTGAACGACTTGCCACCAACTTATTTTTTACCCAAAACTTGATTCTGAGATGATTGTCCTCGTGATATAGGAAAAATATTTCCAGCCCAAATTGGGAATAAAACATTACACTTCCACTTTTACGCCCATCTATCGGATCCTAATTGGCATCCATATTCCCGGTAACTCGCTGGGCCAAATACAAACAACTATAACTCTCACGATTTCCATCGAAAAAATATAAAATTTGAGTTCAAATTCAAGCTCTGGATGTGAACTTTATAAAACAGTAAGACCGTGTCTAAGAATTCCATACCGTTCGAAAGTTATTGTCGAAACGGTGACCGAAGGTCACTTTTCGACGCATATTGAATGCGATTACGGCTCGTTAATAACTATCCACTAACGTATTTTTTACACAAAATTTGATTTTGAGACGAGTGATCTCGCGATGTAGAAAAAATATTTTGAAGCCAAATTCCGGAACAATGCAGTAGACTTCCATTTTTACGCCCATCTATCGGATCATAATTGGAATCCATTTTTCTGGCAACTTACTTTGTAAAATACACACGACAATAATTCTCTCGATTTCCATCGAAAAATTACAACATTATTGTTCAAATTCAAATATCAAAATGTGTGCTTTCTAAAACATTCAGGCCGCCTCTAAGAATTCCTTACCGTTCAAAACTTATGGTCGAAACGGTGAACGAAAGAGACATTTCAACACATTTTCAAAGCAATCAAATCTCGTGAATGACTTGCCACCAACTTATTTTTTACCCAAAACTTGATTCTGAGATGATTGTCCTCGTGATATAGGAAAAATATTTCCAGCCCAAATTGGGAATAAAACATTACACTTCCACTTTTACGCCCATCTATCGGATCATAATTGGCATCCATATTCCCGGTAACTCGCTGGGCCAAATACAAACAACTATAACTCTCACGATTTCCATCGAAAAAATACAAAATTTGAGTTCAAATTCAAGCTC
This sequence comes from Quercus robur, assembly GCF_932294415.1. Taxonomy (NCBI): domain Eukaryota; kingdom Viridiplantae; phylum Streptophyta; class Magnoliopsida; order Fagales; family Fagaceae; genus Quercus; species Quercus robur. Next base: position 94,852 of record NW_026088400.1, on the reverse strand, counting down.
TGGATGTGAACTTTTTAAAACAGTCAGACCGCGTCTAAGAATTCCTTACCGTTCAAAAGTTATTGTCGAAACGGTGACCGAAGGTCACTTTTCGACGCATGTTGAATGCGATTACGGCTCGTTAATAACTATCCACTAAAGTATATTTTACACAAAATTTGATTTTGAGACAAGTGCTCTCGCGATATAGAAAAAATATTTTCAAGCCAAATTCCAGAACCAAGCAGTAGACTTCCATTTTTACGCCCATCTATCGGATCATAATTGGAATCCATTTTTCTGGCAACTTACTTTGTAAAATACACACGACAATAATTCTCTCGATTTCCATCGAAAAATTACAACATTATTGTTCAAATTCAAATATCAAAATGTGTGCTTTCTAAAACATTCAGGCCGCCTCTAAGAATTCCTTACCGTTCAAAACTTATGGTCGAAACGGTGAACGAAAGACACATTTCAACACATTTTCAAAGCAATCAAATCTCGTGAACGACTTGCCACCAACGTATTTTTTACCCAAAACTTGATTCTGAGATGATTGTCCTCGTGATATAGGAAAAATATTTCCAGTCCAAATTGGGAATAAAACATTACACTTCCACTTTTACGCCCATCTATCGGATCATAATTGGCATCCATATTCCCGGTAACTCGCTGGGCCAAATACAAACAACTATAACTCTCACGATTTCCATCGAAAAAATACAAAATTTGAGTTCAAATTCAAGCTCTGGATGTGAACTTTATAAAACAGTGAGACCGCGTCTAAGAATTCCTTACCGTTCGAAACTTATTGTCGAAACGGTGACCGTAGGTCACTTTTCGACGCATATTGAATGCGATTACGGCTCGTTAATAACTATCCACTAACGTATTTTTTACACAAAATTTGATTTTGAGACGAGTGATCTCGCGATGTAGAAAAAATATTTTGAAGCCAAATTCCGGAACAAAGCAGTAGACTTCCATTTTTACGCCCATCTATCGGATCATAATTGGAATCCATTTTTCTGGCAACTTACTTTGTAAAATACACACGACAATAATTCTCTCGATTTCCATCGAAAAATTACAACATTATTGTTCAAATTCAAATATCAAAATGTGTGCTTTCTAAAACATTCAGGCCGCCTCTAAGAATTCCTTACCGTTCAAAACTTATGGTCGAAACGGTGAACGAAAGACACATTTCAACACATTTTCAAAGCAATCAAATCTCGTGAACGACTTGCCACCAACGTATTTTTTACCCAAAACTTGATTCTGAGATGATTCTCCTCGTGATATAGGAAAAATATTTCCAGCCCAAATTGGGAATAAAACATTACACTTCCACTTTTACGCCCATCTATCGGATCATAATTGGCATCCATATTCCCGGTAACTCGCTGGGCCAAATACAAACAACTATAACTCTCACGATTTCCATCGAAAAAATACAAAATTTGAGTTCAAATTCAAGCTCTGGATGTGAACTTTATAAAACAGTGAGACCGCGTCTAAGAATTCCTTACCGTTCGAAAGTTATTGCCGAAACGGTGACCGAAGGTCACTTTTCGACGCAAATTGAATGCGATTACGGCTCGTTAATAACTATCCACTAACGTATTTTTTACACAAAATTTGATTTTCAGACGAGTGATCTCGCGATGTAGAAAAAATATTTTGAAGCCAAATTCCGGAACAAAGCAGTAGACTTCCATTTTTACGCCCATCTATCGGATCATAATTGGAATCCATTTTTCTGGCAACTTACTTTGTAAAATACACACGACAATAATTCTCTCGATTTCCATCGAAAAATTACAACATTATTGTTCAAATTCAAATATCAAAATGTGTGCTTTCTAAAACATTCAGGCCGCCTCTAAGAATTCCTTACCGTTCAAAACTTATGGTCGAAACGGTGAACGAAAGAGACATTTCAACACATTTTCAAAGCAATCAAATCTCGTGAACGACTTGCCACCAACTTATTTTTTACCCAAAACTTGATTCTGAGATGATTGTCCTCGTGATATAGGAAAAATATTTCCAGCCCAAATTGGGAATAAAACATTACACTTCCACTTTTACGCCCATCTATCGGATCCTAATTGGCATCCTTATACCCGGTAACTCGCTGGGCCAAATACAAACAACTATAACTCTCACGATTTCCATCGAAAAAATACAAAATTTGAGTTCAAATTCAAGCTCTGGATGTGAACTTTTTAAAACAGTAAGACCGCGTCTAAGAATTCCTTACCGTTCAAAAGTTATTGTCGAAACGGTGACCGAAGGTCACTTTTCGACGCATGTTGAATGCGATTACGGCTCGTTAATAACTATCCACTAAAGTATATTTTACACAAAATTTGATTTTGAGACAAGTGCTCTCGCGATATAGAAAAAATATTTTCAAGCCAAATTCCAGAACCAAGCAGTAGACTTCCATTTTTACGCCCATCTATCGGATCATAATTGGAATCCATTTTTCTGGCAACTTACTTTGTAAAATACACACGACAATAATTCTCTCGATTTCCATCGAAAAATTACAACATTATTGTTCAAATTCAAATATCAAAATGTGTGCTTTCTAAAACATTCAGGCCGCCTCTAAGAATTCCTTACCGTTCAAAACTTATGGTCGAAACGGTGAACGAAAGAGACATTTCAACACATTTTCAAAGCAATCAAATCTTGTGAACGACTTGCCACCAACTTATTTTTTACCCAAAACTTGATTCTGAGATGATTGTCCTCGTGATATAGGAAAAATATTTCCAGCCCAAATTGGGAATAAAACATTACACTTCCACTTTTACGCCCATCTATCGGATCATAATTGGCATCCATATTCCCGGTAACTCGCTGGGCCAAATACAAACAACTATAACTCTCACGATTTCCATCGAAAAAATACAAAATTTGAGTTCAAATTCAAGCTCTGGATGTGAACTTTTTAAAACAGTCAGACCGCGTCTTAGAATTCCTTACCGTTCAAAAGTTATTGTCGAAACGGTGACCGAAGGTCACTTTTCGACGCATGTTGAATGCGATTACGGCTCGTTAATAACTATCCACTAAAGTATATTTTACACAAAATTTGATTTTGAGACAAGTGCTCTCGCGATATAGAAAAAATATTTTCAAGCCAAATTCCAGAACCAAGCAGTAGACTTCCATTTTTACGCCCATCTATCGGATCATAATTGGAATCCATTTTTCTGGCAACTTACTTTGTAAAATACACACGACAATAATTCTCTCGATTTCCATCGAAAAATTACAACATTATTGTTCAAATTCAAATATCAAAATGTGTGCTTTCTAAAACATTCAGGCCGCCTCTAAGAATTCCTTACCGTTCAAAACTTATGGTCGAAACGGTGAACGAAAGACACATTTCAACACATTTTCAAAGCAATCAAATCTCGTGAACGACTTGCCACCAACGTATTTTTTACCCAAAACTTGATTCTGAGATGATTGTCCTCGTGATATAGGAAAAATATTTCCAGTCCAAATTGGGAATAAAACATTACACTTCCACTTTTACGCCCATCTATCGGATCATAATTGCCATCCATATTCCCGGTAACTCGCTGGGCCAAATACAAACAACTATAACTCTCACGATTTCCATCGAAAAAATACAAAATTTGAGTTCAAATTCAAGCTCTGGATGTGAACTTTATAAAACAGTGAGACCGCGTCTAAGAATTCCTTACCGTTCGAAACTTATTGTCGAAACGGTGACCGTAGGTCACTTTTCGACGCATATTGAATGCGATTACGGCTCGTTAATAACTATCCACTAACGTATTTTTTACACAAAATTTGATTTTGAGACGAGTGATCTCGCGATGTAGAAAAAATATTTTGAAGCCAAATTCCGGAACAATGCAGTAGACTTCCATTTTTACGCCCATCTATCGGATCATAATTGGAATCCATTTTTCTGGCAACTTACTTTGTAAAATACACACGACAATAATTCTCTCGATTTCCATCGAAAAATTACAACATTATTGTTCAAATTCAAATATCAAAATGTGTGCTTTCTAAAACATTCAGGCCGCCTCTAAGAATTCCTTACCGTTCAAAACTTATGGTCGAAACGGTGAACGAAAGAGACATTTCAACACATTTTCAAAGCAATCAAATCTCGTGAACGACTTGCCACCAACTTATTTTTTACCCAAAACTTGATTCTGAGATGATTGTCCTCGTGATATAGGAAAAATATTTCCAGCCCAAATTGGGAATAAAACATTACACTTCCACTTTTACGCCCATCTATCGGATCCTAATTGGCATCCATATTCCCGGTAACTCGCTGGGCCAAATACAAACAACTATAACTCTCACGATTTCCATCGAAAAAATATAAAATTTGAGTTCAAATTCAAGCTCTGGATGTGAACTTTATAAAACAGTGAGACCGTGTCTAAGAATTCCATACCGTTCAAAAGTTATTGTCGAAACGGTGACCGAAGGTCACTTTTCGACGCATATTGAATGCGATTACGGCTCGTTAATAACTATCCACTAACGTATTTTTTACACAAAATTTGATTTTGAGACGAGTGATCTCGCGATGTAGAAAAAATATTTTGAAGCCAAATTCCGGAACAATGCAGTAGACTTCCATTTTTACGCCCATCTATCGGATCATAATTGGAATCCATTTTTCTGGCAACTTACTTTGTAAAATACACACGACAATAATTCTCTCGATTTCCATCGAAAAATTACAACATTATTGTTCAAATTCAAATATCAAAATGTGTGCTTTCTAAAACATTCAGGCCGCCTCTAAGAATTCCTTACCGTTCAAAACTTATGGTCGAAACGGTGAACGAAAGAGACATTTCAACACATTTTCAAAGCAATCAAATCTCGTGAACGACTTGCCACCAACTTATTTTTTACCCAAAACTTGATTCTGAGATGATTGTTCTCGTGATATAGGAAAAATATTTCCAGCCCAAATTGGGAATAAAACATTACACTTCCACTTTTACGCCCATCTATCGGATCCTAATTGGCATCCATATTCCCGGTAACTCGCTGGGCCAAATACAAACAACTATAACTCTCACGATTTCCATCGAAAAAATACAAAATTTGAGTTCAAATTCAAGCTCTGGATGTGAACTTTTTAAAACAGTCAGACCGCGTCTAAGAATTCCTTACCGTTCAAAAGTTATTGTCGAGACGGTGACCGAAGGTCACTTTTCGACGCATGTTGAATGCGATTACGGCTCGTTAATAACTATCCACTAAAGTATATTTTACACAAAATTTGATTTTGAGACAAGTGCTCTCGCGATATAGAAAAAATATTTTCAAGCCAAATTCCAGAACCAAGCAGTAGACTTCCATTTTTACGCCCATCTATCGGATCATAATTGGAATCCATTTTTCTGGCAACTTACTTTGTAAAATACACACGACAATAATTCTCTCGATTTCCATCGAAAAATTACAACATTATTGTTCAAATTCAAATATCAAAATGTGTGCTTTCTAAAACATTCAGGCCGCCTCTAAGAATTCCTTACCGTTCAAAACTTATGGTCGAAACGGTGAACGAAAGAGACATTTCAACACATTTTCAAAGCAATCAAATCTTGTGAACGACTTGCCACCAACTTATTTTTTACCCAAAACTTGATTCTGAGATGATTGTCCTCGTGATATAGGAAAAATATTTCCAGCCCAAATTGGGAAAAAAACATTACACTTCCACTTTTACGCCCATCTATCGGATCATAATTGGCATCCATATTCCCGGTAACTCGCTGGGCCAAATACAAACAACTATAACTCTCACGATTTCCATCGAAAAAATACAAAATTTGAGTTGAGTTCAAATTCAAGCTCTGGATGTGAACTTTTTAAAACAGTCAGACCGCGTCTAAGAATTCCTTACCGTTCAAAAGTTATTGTCGAAACGGTGACCGAAGGTCACTTTTCGACGCATGTTGAATGCGATTACGGCTCGTTAATAACTATCCACTAACGTATTTTTTACACAAAATTTGATTTTGAGACAAGTGCTCTCGCGATATAGAAAAAATATTTTCAAGCCAAATTCCAGAACCAAGCAGTAGACTTCCATTTTTACGCCCATCTATCGGATCATAATTGGAATCCATTTTTCTGGCAACTTACTTTGTAAAATACACACGACAAAAATTCTCTCGATTTCCATCGAAAAATTACAACATTATTGTTCAAATTCAAATATCAAAATGTGTGCTTTCTAAAACATTCAGGCCGCCTCTAAGAATTCCTTACCGTTCAAAACTTATGGTCGAAACGGTGAACGAAAGACACATTTCAACACATTTTCAAAGCAATCAAATCTCGTGAACGACTTGCCACCAACGTATTTTTTACCCAAAACTTGATTCTGAGATGATTGTCCTCGTGATATAGAAAAAATATTTCCAGTCCAAATTGGGAATAAAACATTACACTTCCACTTTTACGCCCATCTATCGGATCATAATTGGCATCCATATTCCCGGTAACTCGCTGGGCCAAATACAAACAACTATAACTCTCACGATTTCCATCGAAAAAATACAAAATTTGAGTTCAAATTCAAGCTCTGGATGTGAACTTTATAAAACAATGAGACCGCGTCTAAGAATTCCTTACCGTTCGAAACTTATTGTCGAAACGGTGACCGTAGGTCACTTTTCGACGCATATTGAATGCGATTACGGCTCGTTAATAACTATCCACTAACGTATTTTTTACACAAAATTTGATTTTGAGACGAGTGATCTCGCGATGTAGAAAAAATATTTTGAAGCCAAATTCCGGAACAAAGCAGTACACTTCCATTTTTACGCCCATCTATCGGATCATAATTGGAATCCATTTTTCTGGCAACTTACTTTGTAAAATACACACGACAATAATTCTCACGATTTCCATCGAAAAATTACAACATTATTGTTCAAATTCAAATATCAAAATGTGTGCTTTCTAAAACATTCAGGCCGCCTCTAAGAATTCCTTACCTTTCAAAACTTATGGTCGAAACGGTGAACGAAAGACACATTTCAACACATTTTCAAAGCAATCAAATCTCGTGAACGACTTGCCACCAACGTATTTTTTACCCAAAACTTGATTCTGAGATGATTCTCCTCGTGATATAGGAAAAATATTTCCAGCCCAAATTGGGAATAAAACATTACACTTCCACTTTTACGCCCATCTATCGGATCATAATTGGCATCCATATTCCCGGTAACTCGCTGGGCCAAATACAAACAACTATAACTCTCACGATTTCCATCGAAAAAATACAAAATTTGAGTTCAAATTCAAGCTCTGGATGTGAACTTTATAAAACAATGAGACCGCGTCTAAGAATTCCTTACCGTTCGAAACTTATTGTCGAAACGGTGACCGTAGGTCACTTTTCGACGCATATTGAATGCGATTACGGCTCGTTAATAACTATCCACTAACGTATTTTTTACACAAAATTTGATTTTGAGACGAGTGATCTCGCGATGTAGAAAAAATATTTTGAAGCCAAATTCCGGAACAAAGCAGTACACTTCCATTTTTACGCCCATCTATCGGATCATAATTGGAATCCATTTTTCTGGCAACTTACTTTGTAAAATACACACGACAATAATTCTCTCGATTTCCATCGAAAAATTACAACATTATTGTTCAAATTCAAATATCAAAATGTGTGCTTTCTAAAACATTCAGGCCGCCTCTAAGAATTCCTTACCTTTCAAAACTTATGGTCGAAACGGTGAACGAAAGACACATTTCAACACATTTTCAAAGCAATCAAATCTCGTGAACGACTTGCCACCAACGTATTTTTTACCCAAAACTTGATTCTGAGATGATTCTCCTCGTGATATAGGAAAAATATTTCCAGCCCAAATTGGGAATAAAACATTACACTTCCACTTTTACGCCCATCTATCGGATCATAATTGGCATCCATATTCCCGGTAACTCGCTGGGCCAAATACAAACAACTATAACTCTCACGATTTCCATCGAAAAAATACAAAATTTGAGTTCAAATTCAAGCTCTGGATGTGAACTTTATAAAACAGTGAGACCGCGTCTAAGAATTCCTTACCGTTCGAAAGTTATTGCCGAAACGGTGACCGAAGGTCACTTTTCGACGCAAATTGAATGCGATTACGGCTCGTTAATAACTATCCACTAACGTATTTTTTACACAAAATTTGATTTTCAGACGAGTGATCTCGCGATGTAGAAAAAATATTTTGAAGCCAAATTCCGGAACAAAGCAGTAGACTTCCATTTTTACGCCCATCTATCGGATCATAATTGGAATCAATTTTTCTGGCAACTTACTTTGTAAAATACACACGACAATAATTCTCTCGATTTCCATCGAAAAATTACAACATTATTGTTCAAATTCAAATATCAAAATGTGTGCTTTCTAAAACATTCAGGCCGCCTCTAAGAATTCCTTACCTTTCAAAACTTATGGTCGAAACGGTGAACGAAAGACACATTTCAACACATTTTCAAAGCAATCAAATCTCGTGAACGACTTGCCACCAACGTATTTTTTACCCAAAACTTGATTCTGAGATGATTCTCCTCGTGATATAGGAAAAATATTTCCAGCCCAAATTCGGAATAAAACATTACACTTCCACTTTTACGCCCATCTATCGGATCATAATTGGCATCCATATTCCCGGTAACTCGCTAGGCCAAATACAAACAACTATAACTCTCACGATTTCCATCGAAAAAATACAAAATTTGAGTTCAAATTCAAGCTCTGGATGTGAACTTTATAAAACAGTAAGACCGCGTCTAAGAATTCCATACCGTTCGAAAGTTATTGTCGAAACGGTGACCGAAGGTCACTTTTCGACGCATATTGAATGCGATTACGGCTCGTTAATAACTATCCACTAACGTATTTTTTACACAAAATTTGATTTTGAGACGAGTGATCTCGCGATGTAGAAAAAATATTTTGAAGCCAAATTTCGGAACAATGCAGTAGACTTCCATTTTTACGCCCATCTATCGGATCATAATTGGAATCCATTTTTCTGGCAACTTACTTTGTAAAATACACACGACAATAATTCTCTCGATTTCCATCGAAAAATTACAACATTATTGTTCAAATTCAAATATCAAAATGTGTGCTTTCTAAAACATTCAGGCCGCCTCTAAGAATTCCTTACCGTTCAAAACTTATGGTCGAAACGGTGAACGAAAGAGACATTTCAACACATTTTCAAAGCAATCAAATCTCGTGAACGACTTGCCACCAACTTATTTTTTACCCAAAACTTGATTCTGAGATGATTGTCCTCGTGATATAGGAAAAATATTTCCAGCCCAAATTGGGAATAAAACATTACACTTCCACTTTTACGCCCATCTATCGGATCATAATTGGCATCCATATTCCCGGTAACTCGCTGGGCCAAATACAAACAACTATAACTCTCACGATTTCCATCGAAAAAATACAAAATTTGAGTTCAAATTCAAGCTCTGGATGTGAACTTTTTAAAACAGTCAGACTGCGTCTAAGAATTCCTTACCGTTCAAAAGTTATTGTCGAAACGGTGACCGAAGGTCACTTTTCGACGCATGTTGAATGCGATTACGGCTCGTTAATAACTATCCACTAAAGTATATTTTACACAAAATTTGATTTTGAGACAAGTGCTCTCGCGATATAGAAAAAATATTTTCAAGCCAAATTCCAGAACCAAGCAGTAGACTTCCATTTTTACGCCCATCTATCGGATCATAATTGGAATCCATTTTTCTGGCAACTTACTTTGTAAAATACACACGACAATAATTCTCTTGATTTCCATCGAAAAATTACAACATTATTGTTCAAATTCAAATATCAAAATGTGTGCTTTCTAAAACATTCAGGCCGCCTCTAAGAATTCCTTACCGTTCAAAACTTATGGTCGAAACGGTGAACGAAAGAGACATTTCAACACATTTTCAAAGCAATCAAATCTCGTGAACGACTTGCCACCAACTTATTTTTTACCCAAAACTTGATTCTGAGATGATTGTCCTCGTGATATAGGAAAAATATTTCCAGCCCAAATTGGGAATAAAACATTACACTTCCACTTTTACGCCCATCTATCGGATCATAATTGGCATCCATATTCCCGGTAACTCGCTGGGCCAAATACAAACAACTATAACTCTCACGATTTCCATCGAAAAAATACAAAATTTGAGTTCAAATTCAAGCTCTGGATGTGAACTTTTTAAAACAGTCAGACCGCGTCTAAGAATTCCTTACCGTTCAAAAGTTATTGTCGAAACGGTGACCGAAGGTCACTTTTCGACGCATGTTGAATGCGATTACGGCTCGTTAATAACTATCCACTAAAGTATATTTTACACAAAATTTGATTTTGAGACAAGTGCTCTCTCGATATAGAAAAAATATTTTCAAGCCAAATTCCAGAACCAAGCAGTAGACTTCCATTTTTACGCCCATCTATCGGATCATAATTGGAATCCATTTTTCTGGCAACTTACTTTGTAAAATACACACGACAATAATTCTCTCGATTTCCATCGAAAAATTACAACATTATTGTTCAAATTCAAATATCAAAATGTGTGCTTTCTAAAACATTCAGGCCGCCTCTAAGAATTCCTTACCGTTCAAAACTTATGGTCGAAACGGTGAACGAAAGACACATTTCAACACATTTTCAAAGCAATCAAATCTCGTGAACGACTTGCCACCAACGTATTTTTTACCCAAAACTTGATTCTGAGAAGATTCTCCTCGTGATATAGGAAAAATATTTCCAGCCCAAATTGGGAATAAAACATTACACTTCCACTTTTACGCCCATCTATCGGATCATAATTGGCATCCATATTCCCGGTAACTCGCTGGGCCAAATACAAACAACTATAACTCTCACGATTTCCATCGAAAAAATACAAAATTTGAGTTCAAATTCAAGCTCTGGATGTGAACTTTATAAAACAGTAAGACCGCGTCTAAGAATTCCTTACCGTTCGAAAGTTATTGTCGAAACGGTGACCGTAGGTCACTTTTCGACGCATATTGAATGCGATTACGGCTCGTTAATAACTATCCACTAACGTATTTTTTACACAAAATTTGATTTTGAGACGAGTGATCTCGCGATGTAGAAAAAATATTTTGAAGCCAAATTCCGGAACAAAGCAGTAGACTTCCATTTTTACGCCCATCTATCGAATCATAATTGGAATCAATTTTTCTGGCAACTTACTTTGTAAAATACACACGACAATAATTCTCTCGATTTCCATCGAAAAATTACAACATTATTGTTCAAATTCAAATATCAAAATGTGTGCTTTCTAAAACATTCAGGCCGCCTCTAAGAATTCCTTACCGTTCAAAACTTATGGTCGAAACGGTGAACGAAAGACACATTTCAACCCATTTTCAAAGCAATCAAATCTCGTGAACGACTTGCCACCAACGTATTTTTTACCCAAAACTTGATTCTGAGATGATTGTCCTCGTGATATAGGAAAAATATTTCCAGCCCAAATTCGGAATAAAACATTACACTTCCACTTTTACGCCCATCTATCGGATCATAATTGGCATCCATATTCCCGGTAACTCGCTAGGCCAAATACAAACAACTATAACTCTCACGATTTCCATTGAAAAAATACAAAATTTGAGTTCAAATTCAAGCTCTGGATGTGAACTTTATAAAACAGTAAGACCGCGTCTAAGAATTCCATACCGTTCGAAAGTTATTGTCGAAACGGTGACCGAAGGTCACTTTTCGACGCATATTGAATGCGATTACGGCTCGTTAATAACTATCCACTAACGTATTTTTTACACAAAATTTGATTTTGAGACGAGTGATCTCGCGATGTAGAAAAAATATTTTGAAGCCAAATTTCGGAACAATGCAGTAGACTTCCATTTTTACGCCCATCTGTCGGATCATAATTGGAATCCATTTTTCTGGCAACTTACTTTGTAAAATACACACGACAATAATTCTCTCGATTTCCATCGAAAAATTACAACATTATTGTTCAAATTCAAATATCAAAATGTGTGCTTTCTAAAACATTCAGGCCGCCTCTAAGAATTCCTTACCGTTCAAAACTTATGGTCGAAACGGTGAACGAAAGAGACATTTCAACACATTTTCAAAGCAATCAAATCTCGTGAACGACTTGCCACCAACTTATTTTTTACCCAAAACTTGATTCTGAGATGATTGTCCTCGTGATATAGGAAAAATATTTCCAGCCCAAATTGGGAATAAAACATTACACTTCCACTTTTACGCCCATCTATCGGATCATAATTGGCATCCATATTCCCGGTAACTCGCTGGGCCAAATACAAACAACTATAACTCTCACGATTTCCATCGAAAAAATACAAAATTTGAGTTCAAATTCAAGCTCTGGATGTGAACTTTTTAAAACAGTCAGACCGCGTCTAAGAATTCCTTACCGTTCAAAAGTTATTGTCGAAACGGTGACCGAAGGTCACTTTTCGACGCATGTTGAATGCGATTACGGCTCGTTAATAACTATCCACTAAAGTATATTTTACACAAAATTTGATTTTGAGACAAGTGCTCTCGCGATATAGAAAAAATATTTTCAAGCCAAATTCCAGAACCAAGCAGTAGACTTCCATTTTTACGCCCATCTATCGGATCATAATTGGAATCCATTTTTCTGGCAACTTACTTTGTAAAATACACACGACAATAATTCTCTCGATTTCCATCGAAAAATTACAACATTATTGTTCAAATTCAAATATCAAAATGTGTGCTTTCTAAAACATTCAGGCCGCCTCTAAGAATTCCTTACCGTTCAAAACTTATGGTCGAAACGGTGAACGAAAGACACATTTCAACACATTTTCAAAGCAATCAAATCTCGTGAACGACTTGCCACCAACGTATTTTTTACCCAAAACTTGATTCTGAGAAGATTCTCCTCGTGATATAGGAAAAATATTTCCAGCCCAAATTGGGAATAAAACATTACACTTCCACTTTTACGCCCATCTATCGGATCATAATTGGCATCCATATTCCCGGTAACTCGCTGGGCCAAATACAAACAACTATAACTCTCACGATTTCCATCGAAAAAATACAAAATTTGAGTTCAAATTCAAGCTCTGGATGTGAACTTTATAAAACAGTAAGACCGCGTCTAAGAATTCCTTACCGTTCGAAAGTTATTGTCGAAACGGTGACCGTAGGTCACTTTTCGACGCATATTGAATGCGATTACGGCTCGTTAATAACTATCCACTAACGTATTTTTTACACAAAATTTGATTTTGAGACGAGTGATCTCGCGATGTAGAAAAAATATTTTGAAGCCAAATTCCGGAACAAAGCAGTAGACTTCCATTTTTACGCCCATCTATCGGATCATAATTGGAATCCATTTTTCTGGCAACTTACTTTGTAAAATACACACGACAATAATTCTCTCGATTTCCATCGAAAAATTACAACATTATTGTTCAAATTCAAATATCAAAATGTGTGCTTTCTAAAACATTCAGGCCGCCTCTAAGAATTCCTTACCGTTCAAAACTTATGGTCGAAACGGTGAACGAAAGACACATTTCAACACATTTTCAAAGCGATCAAAGCTCGTGAACGACTTGCCACCAACGTATTTTTTACCCAAAACTTGATTCTGAGATGATTGTCCTCGTGATATAGGAAAAATATTTCCAGCCCAAATTGGGAACAAAACAGTACACTTCCACTTTTACGCCCATCTATCGGATCATAATTGGAATCCATATTCCCGGTAACTCGCTGGGCCAAATACAAACAACAATAACTCTCACGATTTCCATCGAAAAAATACAAAATTTGAGTTCAAATTCAAGCTCTGGATGTGAACTTTCTAAAACAGTCAGACTGCGTCTAAGAATTCCTTACCGTTCAAAAGTTATTGTCGAAACGGTGACCGAAGGTCACTTTTCTACCCATGTTGAATGTGATTACGGCTCGTTAATAACTATCCACTAACGTATTTTTTACACAACATTTGATTTTGAGACGAGTGCTCTCGCGATATAGAAAAAATATTTTGAAGCCAAATTCCGGAACAAGGCAGTAGACTTCCATTTTTACGCCCATCTATCGGATCATAATTGGAATCCATTTTTCTGGCAACTTACTTTGTAAAATACACACGACAATAATTCTCTCGATTTCCATCGAAAAATTACAACATTATTGTTCAAATTCAAATATCAAAATGTGTGCTTTCTAAAACATTTAGGCTGCCTCTAAGAATTCCTTACCGTTCAAAACTTATGGTCGAAACGGTGAACGAAAGACACATTTCAACACATTTTCAAAGCAATCAAATCTCGTGAACGACTTGCCACCAACGTATTTTTTACCCAAAACTTGATTCTGGGATGATTGTCCTCGTGATATAGGAAAAATATTTCCAGTCCAAATTGGGAATAAAACATTACACTTCCACTTTTACGCCCATCTATCGGATCATAATTGGCATCCATATTCCCGGTAACTCGCTGGGCCAAATACAAACAACTATAACTCTCACGATTTCCATCGAAAAAATACAAAATTTGAGTTCAAATTCAAGCTCTGGATGTGAACTTTATAAAACAGTGAGACCGCGTCTAAGAATTCCATACCGTTCGAAAGTTATTGTCGAAACGGTGACCGAAGGTCACTTTTCGACGCATATTGAATGCGATTACGGCTCGTTAATAACTATCCACTAACGTATTTTTTACACAAAATTTGATTTTGAGACGAGTGATCTCGCGATGTAGAAAAAATATTTTGAAGCCAAATTCCGGAACAATGCAGTAGACTTCCTTTTTTACGCCCATCTATCGGATCATAATTGGAATCCATTTTTCTGGCAACTTACTTTGTAAAATACACACGACAATAATTCTCTCGATTTCCATCGAAAAATTACAACATTATTGTTCAAATTCAAATATCAAAATGTGTGCTTTCTAAAACATTCAGGCCGCCTCTAAGAATTCCTTACCGTTCAAAACTTATGGTCGAAACGGTGAACGAAAGAGACATTTCAACACATTTTCAAAGCAATCAAATCTCGTGAACGACTTGCCACCAACTTATTTTTTACCCAAAACTTGATTCTGAGATGATTGTCCTCGTGATATAGGAAATATATTTCCAGCCCAAATTGGGAATAAAACATTACACTTCCACTTTTACGCCCATCTATCGGATCATAATTGGCATCCATATTCCCGGTAACTCGCTGGGCCAAATACAAACAACTATAACTCTCACGATTTCCATCGAAAAAATACAAAATTTGAGTTCAAATTCAAGCTCTGGATGTGAACTTTTTAAAACAGTCAGACCGCGTCTAAGAATTCCTTACCGTTCAAAAGTTATTGTTGAAACGGTGACCGAAGGTCACTTTTCGACGCATGTTGAATGCGATTACGGCTCGTTAATAACTATCCACTAAAGTATATTTTACACAAAATTTGATTTTGAGACAAGTGCTCTCGCGATATAGAAAAAATATTTTCAAGCCAAATTCCAGAACCAAGCAGTAGACTTCCATTTTTATGCCCATCTATCGGATCATAATTGGAATCCATTTTTCTGGCAACTTACTTTGTAAAATACACACGACAATAATTCTCTCGATTTCCATCGAAAAATTACAACATTATTGTTCAAATTCAAATATCAAAATGTGTGCTTTCTAAAACATTCAGGCCGCCTCTAAGAATTCCTTACCGTTCAAAACTTATGGTCGAAACGGTGAACGAAAGACACATTTCAACACATTTTCAAAGCAATCAAATCTCGTGAACGACTTGCCACCAACGTATTTTTTACCCAAAACTTGATTCTGAGATGATTGTCCTCGTGATATAGGAAAAATATTTCCAGTCCAAATTGGGAATAAAACATTACACTTCCACTTTTACGCCCATCTATCGGATCATAATTGGCATCCATATTCCCGGTAACTCGCTGGGCCAAATACAAACAACTATAACTCTCACGATTTCCATCGAAAAAATACAAAATTTGAGTTCAAATTCAAGCTCTGGATGTGAACTTTATAAAACAGTAAGACCGCGTCTAAGAATTCCTTACCGTTCGAAAGTTATTGTCGAAACGGTGACCGTAGGTCACTTTTCGACGCATATTGAATGCGATTACGGCTCGTTAATAACTATCCACTAACGTATTTTTTACACAAAATTTGATTTTGAGACGAGTGATCTCGCGATGTAGAAAAAATATTTTGAAGCCAAATTCCGGAACAAAGCAATCGACTTCCATTTTTACGCCCATCTATCGGATCATAAATGGAATCCATTTTTCTGGAAACTTACTTTCTAAAATACAAACGACAATAATTCTCTCGATTTCCATCGAAAAATTACAACATTATTGTTCAAATTCAAATATCAAAATGTGTGCTTTCTAAAACATTCAGGCCGCCTCTAAGAATTCCTTACCGTTCAAAACTTATGGTCGAAACGGTGAACGAAAGACACATTTCAACACATTTTCAAAGCAATCAAATCTCGTGAACGACTTGCCACCAACGTATTTTTTACCCAAAACTTGATTCTGAGATGATTCTCCTCGTGATATAGGAAAAATATTTCCAGCCCAAATTGGGAATAAAACATTACACTTCCACTTTTACGCCCATCTATCGGATCATAATTGGCATCCATATTCCCGGTAACACGCTGGGCCAAATACAAACAACTATAACTCTCACGATTTCCATCGAAAAAATACAAAATTTGAGTTCAAATTCAAGCTCTGGATGTGAACTTTATAAAACAGTGAGACCGCGTCTAAGAATTCCATACCGTTCGAAAGTTATTGTCGAAACGGTGACCGAAGGTCACTTTTCGACGCATATTGAATGCCATTACGGCTCGTTAATAACTATCCACTAACGTATTTTTTACACAAAGTTTGATTTTGAGACGAGTGATCTCGCGATGTAGAAAAAATATTTTGAAGCCAAATTTCGGAACAATGCAGTAGACTTCCATTTTTACGCCCATCTATCGGATCATAATTGGAATCCATTTTTCTGGCAACTTACTTTGTAAAATACACACGACAATAATTCTCTCGATTTCCATCGAAAAATTACAACATTATTGTTCAAATTCAAATATCAAAAAGTGTGCTTTCTAAAACATTCAGGCCGCCTCTAAGAATTCCTTACCGTTCAAAACTTATGGTCGAAACGGTGAACGAAAGAGACATTTCAACACATTTTCAAAGCAATCAAATCTCGTGAACGACTTGCCACCAACTTATTTTTTACCCAAAACTTGATTCTGAGATGATTGTCCTCGTGATATAGGAAAAATATTTCCAGCCCAAATTGGGAATAAAACATTACACTTCCACTTTTACGCCCATCTATCGGATCATAATTGGCATCCATATTCCCGGTAACTCGCTGGGCCAAATACAAACAACTATAACTCTCACGATTTCCATCGAAAAAATACAAAATTTGAGTTCAAATTCAAGCTCTGGATGTGAACTTTATAAAACAGTGAGACCGCGTCTAAGAATTCCATACCGTTCGAAAGTTATTGTCGAAACGGTGACCGAAGGTCACTTTTCGACGCATATTGAATGCGATTACGGCTCGTTAATAACTATCCACTAACGTATTTTTTACACAAAATTTGATTTTGAGACGAGTGATCTCGCGATGTAGAAAAAATATTTTGAAGCCAAATTCCGGAACAATGCAGTAGACTTCCATTTTTACGCCCATCTATCGGATCATAATTGGAATCCATTTTTCTGGCAACTTACTTTGTAAAATACACACGACAATAATTCTCTCGATTTCCATCGAAAAATTACAACATTATTGTTCAAATTCAAATATCAAAATGTGTGCTTTCTAAAACATTCAGGCTGCCTCTAAGAATTCCTTACCGTTCAAAACTTATGGTCGAAACGGTGAACGAAAGACACATTTCAACACATTTTCAAAGCAATCAAATCTCGTGAACGACTTGCCACCAACGTATTTTTTACCCAAAACTTGATTCTGGGATGATTGTCCTCGTGATATAGGAAAAATATTTCCAGTCCAAATTGGGAATAAAACATTACACTTCCACTTTTACGCCCATCTATCGGATCATAATTGGCATCCATATTCCCGGTAACTCGCTGGGCCAAATACAAACAACTATAACTCTCACGATTTCCATCGAAAAAATACAAAATTTGAGTTCAAATTCAAGCTCTGGATGTGAACTTTATAAAACAGTGAGACCGCGTCTAAGAATTCCATACCGTTCGAAAGTTATTGTCGAAACGGTGACCGAAGGTCACTTTTCGACGCATATTGAATGCGATTACGGCTCGTTAATAACTATCCACTAACGTATTTTTTACACAAAATTTGATTTTGAGACGAGTGATCTCGCGATGTAGAAAAAATATTTTGAAGCCAAATTCCGGAACAATGCAGTAGACTTCCATTTTTACGCCCATCTATCGGATCATAATTGGAATCCATTTTTCTGGCAACTTACTTTGTAAAATACACACGACAATAATTCTCTCGATTTCCATCGAAAAATTACAACATTATTGTTCAAATTCAAATATCAAAATGTGTGCTTTCTAAAACATTCAGGCCGCCTCTAAGAATTCCTTACCGTTCAAAACTTATGGTCGAAACGGTGAACGAAAGAGACATTTCAACACATTTTCAAAGCAATCAAATCTCGTGAACGACTTGCCACCAACTTATTTTTTACCCAAAACTTGATTCTGAGATGATTGTCCTCGTGATATAGGAAATATATTTCCAGCCCAAATTGGGAATAAAACATTACACTTCCACTTTTACGCCCATCTATCGGATCCTAATTGGCATCCATATTCCCGGTAACTCGCTGGGCCAAATACAAACAACTATAACTCTCACGATTTCCATCGAAAAAATACAAAATTTGAGTTCAAATTCAAGCTCTGGATGTGAACTTTTTAAAACAGTAAGACCGCGTCTAAGAATTCCTTACCGTTCAAAAGTTATTGTCGAAACGGTGACCGAAGGTCACTTTTCGACGCATGTTGAATGCGATTACGGCTCGTTAATAACTATCCACTAAAGTATATTTTACACAAAATTTGATTTTGAGACAAGTGCTCTCGCGATATAGAAAAAATATTTTCAAGCCAAATTCCAGAACCAAGCAGTAGACTTCCATTTTTACGCCCATCTATCGGATCATAATTGGAATCCATTTTTCTGGCAACTTACTTTGTAAAATACACACGACAATAATTCTCTCGATTTCCATCAAATAATTACAACATTATTGTTCAAATTCAAATATCAAAATGTGTGCTTTCTAAAACATTCAGGCCGCCTCTAAGAATTCCTTACCGTTCAAAACTTATGGTCGAAACGGTGAACGAAAGAGACATTTCAACACATTTTCAAAGCAATCAAATCTCGTGAACGACTTGCCACCAACTTATTTTTTACCCAAAACTTGATTCTGAGATGATTGTCCTCGTGATATAGGAAAAATATTTCCAGCCCAAATTGGGAATAAAACATTACACTTCCACTTTTACGCCCATCTATCGGATCATAATTGGCATCCATATTCCCGGTAACTCGCTGGGCCAAATACAAACAACTATAACTCTCACGATTTCCATCGAAAAAATACAAAATTTGAGTTCAAATTCAAGCTCTGGATGTGAACTTTTTAAAACGGTCAGACCGCGTCTAAGAATTCCTTACCGTTCAAAAGTTATTGTTGAAACGGTGACCGAAGGTCACTTTTCGACGCATGTTGAATGCGATTACGGCTCGTTAATAACTATCCACTAAAGTATATTTTACACAAAATTTGATTTTGAGACAAGTGCTCTCGCGATATAGAAAAAATATTTTCAAGCCAAATTCCAGAACCAAGCAGTAGACTTCCATTTTTATGCCCATCTATCGGATCATAATTGGAATCCATTTTTCTGGCAACTTACTTTGTAAAATACACACGACAATAATTCTCTCGATTTCCATCGAAAAATTACAACATTATTGTTCAAATTCAAATATCAAAATGTGTGCTTTCTAAAACATTCAGGCCGCCTCTAAGAATTCCTTACCGTTCAAAACTTATGGTCGAAACGGTGAACGAAAGACACATTTCAACACATTTTCAAAGCAATCAAATCTCGTGAACGACTTGCCACCAACGTATTTTTTACCCAAAACTTGATTCTGAGATGATTGTCCTCGTGATATAGGAAAAATATTTCCAGTCCAAATTGGGAATAAAACATTACACTTCCACTTTTACGCCCATCTATCGGATCATAATTGGCATCCATATTCCCGGTAACTCGCTGGGCCAAATACAAACAACTATAACTCTCACGATTTCCATCGAAAAAATACAAAATTTGAGTTCAAATTCAAGCTCTGGATGTGAACTTTATAAAACAGTGAGACCGCGTCTAAGAATTCCTTACCGTTCGAAAGTTATTGTCGAAACGGTGACCGTAGGTCACTTTTCGACGCATATTGAATGCGATTACGGCTCGTTAATAACTATCCACTAACGTATTTTTTACACAAAATTTGATTTTGAGACGAGTGATCTCGCGATGTAGAAAAAATATTTTGAAGCCAAATTCCGGAACAAAGCAGTAGACTTCCATTTTTACGCCCATCTATCGGATCATAATTGGAATCCATTTTTCTGGCAACTTACTTTGTAAAATACACACGACAATAATTCTCTCGATTTCCATCGAAAAATTACAACATTATTGTTCAAATTCAAATATCAAAATGTGTGCTTTCTAAAACATTCAGGCCGCCTCTAAGAATTCCTTACCGTTCAAAACTTATGGTCGAAACGGTGAACGAAAGACACATTTCAACACATTTTCAAAGCAATCAAATCTCGTGAACGACTTGCCACCAACGTATTTTTTACCCAAAACTTGATTCTGAGATGATTCTCCTCGTGATATAGGAAAAATATTTCCAGCCCAAATTGGGAATAAAACATTACACTTCCACTTTTACGCCCATCTATCGGATCATAATTGGCATCCATATTCCCGGTAACTCGCTGGGCCAAATACAAACAACTATAACTCTCACGATTTCCATCGAAAAAATACAAAATTTGAGTTCAAATTCAAGCTCTGGATGTGAACTTTATAAAACAGTGAGACCGCGTCTAAGAATTCCATACCGTTCGAAAGTTATTGTCGAAACGGTGACCGAAGGTCACTTTTCGACGCATATTGAATGCCATTACGGCTCGTTAATAACTATCCACTAACGTATTTTTTACACAAAATTTGATTTTGAGACGAGTGATCTCGCGATGTAGAAAAAATATTTTGAAGCCAAATTTCGGAACAATGCAGTAGACTTCCATTTTTACGCCCATCTATCGGATCATAATTGGAATCCATTTTTCTGGCAACTTACTTTGTAAAATACACACGACAATAATTCTCTCGATTTCCATCGAAAAATTACAACATTATTGTTCAAATTCAAATATCAAAAAGTGTGCTTTCTAAAACATTCAGGCCGCCTCTAAGAATTCCTTACCGTTCAAAACTTATGGTCGAAACGGTGAACGAAAGAGACATTTCAACACATTTTCAAAGCAATCAAATCTCGTGAACGACTTGCCACCAACTTATTTTTTACCCAAAACTTGATTCTGAGATGATTGTCCTCGTGATATAGGAAAAATATTTCCAGCCCAAATTGGGAATAAAACATTACACTTCCACTTTTACGCCCATCTATCGGATCATAATTGGCATCCATATTCCCGGTAACTCGCTGGGCCAAATACAAACAACTATAACTCTCACGATTTCCATCGAAAAAATACAAAATTTGAGTTCAAATTCAAGCTCTGGATGTGAACTTTATAAAACAGTGAGACCGCGTCTAAGAATTCCATACCGTTCGAAAGTTATTGTCGAAACGGTGACCGAAGGTCACTTTTCGACGCATATTGAATGCCATTACGGCTCGTTAATAACTATCCACTAACGTATTTTTTACACAAAATTTGATTTTGAGACGAGTGATCTCGCGATGTAGAAAAAAATATTTTGAAGCCAAATTCCGGAACAATGCAGTAGACTTCCATTTTTACGCCCATCTATCGGATCATAATTGGAATCCATTTTTCTGGCAACTTACTTTGTAAAATACACACGACAATAATTCTCTCGATTTCCATCGAAAAATTACAACATTATTGTTCAAATTCAAATATCAAAAAGTGTGCTTTCTAAAACATTCAGGCCGCCTCTAAGAATTCCTTACCGTTCAAAACTTATGGTCGAAACGGTGAACGAAAGAGACATTTCAACACATTTTCAAAGCAATCAAATCTCGTGAACGACTTGCCACCAACTTATTTTTTACCCAAAACTTGATTCTGAGATGATTGTCCTCGTGATATAGGAAAAATATTTCCAGCCCAAATTGGGAATAAAACATTACACTTCCACTTTTACGCCCATCTATCGGATCATAATTGGCATCCATATTCCCGGTAACTCGCTGGGCCAAATACAAACAACTATAACTCTCACGATTTCCATCGAAAAAATACAAAATTTGAGTTCAAATTCAAGCTCTGGATGTGAACTTTATAAAACAGTGAGACCGCGTCTAAGAATTCCATACCGTTCGAAAGTTATTGTCGAAACGGTGACCGAAGGTCACTTTTCGACGCATATTGAATGCGATTACGGCTCGTTAATAACTATCCACTAACGTATTTTTTACACAAAATTTGATTTTGAGACGAGTGATCTCGCGATGTAGAAAAAATATTTTGAAGCCAAATTCCGGAACAATGCAGTAGACTTCCATTTTTACGCCCATCTATCGGATCATAATTGGAATCCATTTTTCTGGCAACTTACTTTGTAAAATACACACGACAATAATTCTCTCGATTTCCATCGAAAAATTACAACATTATTGTTCAAATTCAAATATCAAAATGTGTGCTTTCTAAAACATTCAGGCTGCCTCTAAGAATTCCTTACCGTTCAAAACTTATGGTCGAAACGGTGAACGAAAGACACATTTCAACACATTTTCAAAGCAATCAAATCTCGTGAACGACTTGCCACCAACGTATTTTTTACCCAAAACTTGATTCTGGGATGATTGTCCTCGTGATATAGGAAAAATATTTCCAGTCCAAATTGGGAATAAAACATTACACTTCCACTTTTACGCCCATCTATCGGATCATAATTGGCATCCATATTCCCGGTAACTCGCTGGGCCAAATACAAACAACTATAACTCTCACGATTTCCATCGAAAAAATACAAAATTTGAGTTCAAATTCAAGCTCTGGATGTGAACTTTATAAAACAGTGAGACCGCGTCTAAGAATTCCATACCGTTCGAAAGTTATTGTCGAAACGGTGACCGAAGGTCACTTTTCGACGCATATTGAATGCGATTACGGCTCGTTAATAACTATCCACTAACGTATTTTTTACACAAAATTTGATTTTGAGACGAGTGATCTCGCGATGTAGAAAAAATATTTTGAAGCCAAATTCCGGAACAATGCAGTAGACTTCCATTTTTACGCCCATCTATCGGATCATAATTGGAATCCATTTTTCTGGCAACTTACTTTGTAAAATACACACGACAATAATTCTCTCGATTTCCATCGAAAAATTACAACATTATTGTTCAAATTCAAATATCAAAATGTGTGCTTTCTAAAACATTCAGGCCGCCTCTAAGAATTCCTTACCGTTCAAAACTTATGGTCGAAACGGTGAACGAAAGACACATTTCAACACATTTTCAAAGCAATCAAATCTCGTGAACGACTTGCCACCAACGTATTTTTTACCCAAAACTTGATTCTGAGATGATTGTCCTCGTGATATAGGAAAAATATTTCCAGTCCAAATTGGGAATAAAACATTACACTTCCACTTTTACGCCCATCTATCGGATCATAATTGGCATCCATATTCCCGGTAACTCGCTGGGCCAAATACAAACAACTATAACTCTCACGATTTCCATCGAAAAAATACAAAATTTGAGTTCAAATTCAAGCTCTGGATGTGAACTTTATAAAACAGTGAGACCGCGTCTAAGAATTCCTTACCGTTCGAAAGTTATTGTCGAAACGGTGACCGTAGGTCACTTTTCGACGCATATTGAATGCGATTACGGCTCGTTAATAACTATCCACTAACGTATTTTTTACACAAAATTTGATTTTGAGACGAGTGATCTCGCGATGTAGAAAAAATATTTTGAAGCCAAATTCCGGAACAAAGCAGTAGACTTCCATTTTTACGCCCATCTATCGGATCATAATTGGAATCCATTTTTCTGGCAACTTACTTTGTAAAATACACACGACAATAATTCTCTCGATTTCCATCGAAAAATTACAACATTATTGTTCAAATTCAAATATCAAAATGTGTGCTTTCTAAAACATTCAGGCCGCCTCTAAGAATTCCTTACCGTTCAAAACTTATGGTCGAAACGGTGAACGAAAGACACATTTCAACACATTTTCAAAGCAATCAAATCTCGTGAACGACTTGCCACCAACGTATTTTTTACCCAAAACTTGATTCTGAGATGATTCTCCTCGTGATATAGGAAAAATATTTCCAGCCCAAATTGGGAATAAAACATTACACTTCCACTTTTACGCCCATCTATCGGATCATAATTGGCATCCATATTCCCGGTAACTCGCTGGGCCAAATACAAACAACTATAACTCTCACGATTTCCATCGAAAAAATACAAAATTTGAGTTCAAATTCAAGCTCTGGATGTGAACTTTATAAAACAGTGAGACCGCGTCTAAGAATTCCATACCGTTCGAAAGTTATTGTCGAAACGGTGACCGAAGGTCACTTTTCGACGCATATTGAATGCCATTACGGCTCGTTAATAACTATCCACTAACGTATTTTTTACACAAAATTTGATTTTGAGACGAGTGATCTCGCGATGTAGAAAAAATATTTTGAAGCCAAATTTCGGAACAATGCAGTAGACTTCCATTTTTACGCCCATCTATCGGATCATAATTGGAATCCATTTTTCTGGCAACTTACTTTGTAAAATACACACGACAATAATTCTCTCGATTTCCATCGAAAAATTACAACATTATTGTTCAAATTCAAATATCAAAAAGTGTGCTTTCTAAAACATTCAGGCCGCCTCTAAGAATTCCTTACCGTTCAAAACTTATGGTCGAAACGGTGAACGAAAGAGACATTTCAACACATTTTCAAAGCAATCAAATCTCGTGAACGACTTGCCACCAACTTATTTTTTACCCAAAACTTGATTCTGAGATGATTGTCCTCGTGATATAGGAAAAATATTTCCAGCCCAAATTGGGAATAAAACATTACACTTCCACTTTTACGCCCATCTATCGGATCATAATTGGCATCCATATTCCCGGTAACTCGCTGGGCCAAATACAAACAACTATAACTCTCACGATTTCCATCGAAAAAATACAAAATTTGAGTTCAAATTCAAGCTCTGGATGTGAACTTTATAAAACAGTGAGACCGCGTCTAAGAATTCCATACCGTTCGAAAGTTATTGTCGAAACGGTGACCGAAGGTCACTTTTCGACGCATATTGAATGCCATTACGGCTCGTTAATAACTATCCACTAACGTATTTTTTACACAAAATTTGATTTTGAGACGAGTGATCTCGCGATGTAGAAAAAATATTTTGAAGCCAAATTTCGGAACAATGCAGTAGACTTCCATTTTTACGCCCATCTATCGGATCATAATTGGAATCCATTTTTCTGGCAACTTACTTTGTAAAATACACACGACAATAATTCTCTCGATTTCCATCGAAAAATTACAACATTATTGTTCAAATTCAAATATCAAAAAGTGTGCTTTCTAAAACATTCAGGCCGCCTCTAAGAATTCCTTACCGTTCAAAACTTATGGTCGAAACGGTGAACGAAAGAGACATTTCAACACATTTTCAAAGCAATCAAATCTCGTGAACGACTTGCCACCAACTTATTTTTTACCCAAAACTTGATTCTGAGATGATTGTCCTCGTGATATAGGAAAAATATTTCCAGCCCAAATTGGGAATAAAACATTACACTTCCACTTTTACGCCCATCTATCGGATCATAATTGGCATCCATATTCCCGGTAACTCGCTGGGCCAAATACAAACAACTATAACTCTCACGATTTCCATCGAAAAAATACAAAATTTGAGTTCAAATTCAAGCTCTGGATGTGAACTTTATAAAACAGTGAGACCGCGTCTAAGAATTCCATACCGTTCGAAAGTTATTGTCGAAACGGTGACCGAAGGTCACTTTTCGACGCATATTGAATGCGATTACGGCTCGTTAATAACTATCCACTAACGTATTTTTTACACAAAATTTGATTTTGAGACGAGTGATCTCGCGATGTAGAAAAAATATTTTGAAGCCAAATTCCGGAACAATGCAGTAGACTTCCATTTTTACGCCCATCTATCGGATCATAATTGGAATCCATTTTTCTGGCAACTTACTTTGTAAAATACACACGACAATAATTCTCTCGATTTCCATCGAAAAATTACAACATTATTGTTCAAATTCAAATATCAAAATGTGTGCTTTCTAAAACATTCAGGCTGCCTCTAAGAATTCCTTACCGTTCAAAACTTATGGTCGAAACGGTGAACGAAAGACACATTTCAACACATTTTCAAAGCAATCAAATCTCGTGAACGACTTGCCACCAACGTATTTTTTACCCAAAACTTGATTCTGGGATGATTGTCCTCGTGATATAGGAAAAATATTTCCAGTCCAAATTGGGAATAAAACATTACACTTCCACTTTTACGCCCATCTATCGGATCATAATTGGCATCCATATTCCCGGTAACTCGCTGGGCCAAATACAAACAACTATAACTCTCACGATTTCCATCGAAAAAATACAAAATTTGAGTTCAAATTCAAGCTCTGGATGTGAACTTTATAAAACAGTGAGACCGCGTCTAAGAATTCCATACCGTTCGAAAGTTATTGTCGAAACGGTGACCGAAGGTCACTTTTCGACGCATATTGAATGCGATTACGGCTCGTTAATAACTATCCACTAACGTATTTTTTACACAAAATTTGATTTTGAGACGAGTGATCTCGCGATGTAGAAAAAATATTTTGAAGCCAAATTCCGGAACAATGCAGTAGACTTCCATTTTTACGCCCATCTATCGGATCATAATTGGAATCCATTTTTCTGGCAACTTACTTTGTAAAATACACACGACAATAATTCTCTCGATTTCCATCGAAAAATTACAACATTATTGTTCAAATTCAAATATCAAAATGTGTGCTTTCTAAAACATTCAGGCCGCCTCTAAGAATTCCTTACCGTTCAAAACTTATGGTCGAAACGGTGAACGAAAGAGACATTTCAACACATTTTCAAAGCAATCAAATCTCGTGAACGACTTGCCACCAACTTATTTTTTACCCAAAACTTGATTCTGAGATGATTGTCCTCGTGATATAGGAAATATATTTCCAGCCCAAATTGGGAATAAAACATTACACTTCCACTTTTACGCCCATCTATCGGATCCTAATTGGCATCCATATTCCCGGTAACTCGCTGGGCCAAATACAAACAACTATAACTCTCACGATTTCCATCGAAAAAATACAAAATTTGAGTTCAAATTCAAGCTCTGGATGTGAACTTTTTAAAACAGTAAGACCGCGTCTAAGAATTCCTTACCGTTCAAAAGTTATTGTCGAAACGGTGACCGAAGGTCACTTTTCGACGCATGTTGAATGCGATTACGGCTCGTTAATAACTATCCACTAAAGTATATTTTACACAAAATTTGATTTTGAGACAAGTGCTCTCGCGATATAGAAAAAATATTTTCAAGCCAAATTCCAGAACCAAGCAGTAGACTTCCATTTTTACGCCCATCTATCGGATCATAATTGGAATCCATTTTTCTGGCAACTTACTTTGTAAAATACACACGACAATAATTCTCTCGATTTCCATCAAATAATTACAACATTATTGTTCAAATTCAAATATCAAAATGTGTGCTTTCTAAAACATTCAGGCCGCCTCTAAGAATTCCTTACCGTTCAAAACTTATGGTCGAAACGGTGAACGAAAGAGACATTGCAACACATTTTCAAAGCAATCAAATCTCGTGAACGACTTGCCACCAACTTATTTTTTACCCAAAACTTGATTCTGAGATGATTGTCCTCGTGATATAGGAAAAATATTTCCAGCCCAAATTGGGAATAAAACATTACACTTCCACTTTTACGCCCATCTATCGGATCATAATTGGCATCCATATTCCCGGTAACTCGCTGGGCCAAATACAAACAACTATAACTCTCACGATTTCCATCGAAAAAATACAAAATTTGAGTTCAAATTCAAGCTCTAGATGTGAACTTTTTAAAACAGTCAGACCGCGTCTAAGAATTCCTTACCGTTCAAAAGTTATTGTTGAAACGGTGACCGAAGGTCACTTTTCGACGCATGTTGAATGCGATTACGGCTCGTTAATAACTATCCACTAAAGTATTTTTTACACAAAATTTGATTTTGAGACGAGTGCTCTCGCGATATAGAAAAAATATTTTCAAGCCAAATTCCAGAACCAAGCAGTAGACTTCCATTTTTATGCCCATCTATCGGATCATAATTGGAATCCATTTTTCTGGCAACTTACTTTGTAAAATACACACGACAATAATTCTCTCGATTTCCATCGAAAAATTACAACATTATTGTTCAAATTCAAATATCAAAAAGTGTACTTTCTAAAACATTCAGGCCGCCTCTAAGAATTCCTTACCGTTCAAAACTTATGGTCGAAACGGTGAACGAAAGAGACATTTCAACACATTTTCAAAGCAATCAAATCTCGTGAACGACTTGCCACCAACTTATTTTTTACCCAAAACTTGATTCTGAGATGATTGTCCTCGTGATATAGGAAAAATATTTCCAGCCCAAATTGGGAATAAAACATTACACTTCCACTTTTACGCCCATCTATCGGATCATAATTGGCATCCATATTCCCGGTAACTCGCTGGGCCAAATACAAACAACTATAACTCTCACGATTTCCATCGAAAAAATACAAAATTTGAGTTCAAATTCAAGCTCTGGATGTGAACTTTTTAAAACAGTCAGACCGCGTCTAAGAATTCCTTACCGTTCAAAAGTTATTGTTGAAACGGTGACCGAAGGTCACTTTTCGACGCATGTTGAATGCGATTACGGCTCGTTAATAACTATCCACTAAAGTATATTTTACACAAAATTTGATTTTGAGACAAGTGCTCTCGCGATATAGAAAAAATATTTTCAAGCCAAATTCTAGAACCAAGCAGTAGACTTCCATTTTTATGCCCATCTATCGGATCATAATTGGAATCCATTTTTCTGGCAACTTACTTTGTAAAATACACACGACAATAATTCTCTCGATTTCCATCGAAAAATTACAACATTATTGTTCAAATTCAAATATCAAAATGTGTGCTTTCTAAAACATTCAGGCCGCCTCTAAGAATTCCTTACCGTTCAAAACTTATGGTCGAAACGGTGAACGAAAGACACATTTCAACACATTTTCAAAGCAATCAAATCTCGTGAACGACTTGCCACCAACGTATTTTTTACCCAAAACTTGATTCTGAGATGATTGTCCTCGTGATATAGGAAAAATATTTCCAGTCCAAATTGGGAATAAAACATTACACTTCCACTTTTACGCCCATCTATCGGATCATAATTGGCATCCATATTCCCGGTAACTCGCTGGGCCAAATACAAACAACTATAACTCTCACGATTTCCATCGAAAAAATACAAAATTTGAGTTCAAATTCAAGCTCTGGATGTGAACTTTATAAAACAGTGAGACCGCGTCTAAGAATTCCATACCGTTCGAAAGTTATTGTCGAAACGGTGACCGAAGGTCACTTTTCGACGCATATTGAATGCCATTACGGCTCGTTAATAACTATCCACTAACGTATTTTTTACACAAAGTTTGATTTTGAGACGAGTGATCTCGCGATGTAGAAAAAATATTTCGAAGCCAAATTTCGGAACAATGCAGTAGACTTCCATTTTTACGCCCATCTATCGGATCATAATTGGAATCCATTTTTCTGGCAACTTACTTTGTAAAATACACACGACAATAATTCTCTCGATTTCCATCGAAAAATTACAACATTATTGTTCAAATTCAAATATCAAAAAGTGTGCTTTCTAAAACATTCAGGCCGCCTCTAAGAATTCCTTACCGTTCAAAACTTATGGTCGAAACGGTGAACGAAAGAGACATTTCAACACATTTTCAAAGCAATCAAATCTCGTGAACGACTTGCCACCAACTTATTTTTTACCCAAAACTTGATTCTGAGATGATTGTCCTCGTGATATAGGAAAAATATTTCCAGCCCAAATTGGGAATAAAACATTACACTTCCACTTTTACGCCCATCTATCGGATCATAATTGGCATCCATATTCCCGGTAACTCGCTGGGCCAAATACAAACAACTATAACTCTCACGATTTCCATCGAAAAAATACAAAATTTGAGTTCAAATTCAAGCTCTGGATGTGAACTTTATAAAACAGTGAGACCGCGTCTAAGAATTCCATACCGTTCGAAAGTTATTGTCGAAACGGTGACCGAAGGTCACTTTTCGACGCATATTGAATGCGATTACGGCTCGTTAATAACTATCCACTAACGTATTTTTTACACAAAATTTGATTTTGAGACGAGTGATCTCGCGATGTAGAAAAAATATTTTGAAGCCAAATTCCGGAACAATGCAGTAGACTTCCATTTTTACGCCCATCTATCGGATCATAATTGGAATCCATTTTTCTGGCAACTTACTTTGTAAAATACACACGACAATAATTCTCTCGATTTCCATCGAAAAATTACAACATTATTGTTCAAATTCAAATATCAAAATGTGTGCTTTCTAAAACATTCAGGCTGCCTCTAAGAATTCCTTACCGTTCAAAACTTATGGTCGAAACGGTGAACGAAAGACACATTTCAACACATTTTCAAAGCAATCAAATCTCGTGAACGACTTGCCACCAACGTATTTTTTACCCAAAACTTGATTCTGGGATGATTGTCCTCGTGATATAGGAAAAATATTTCCAGTCCAAATTGGGAATAAAACATTACACTTCCACTTTTACGCCCATCTATCGGATCATAATTGGCATCCATATTCCCGGTAACTCGCTGGGCCAAATACAAACAACTATAACTCTCACGATTTCCATCGAAAAAATACAAAATTTGAGTTCAAATTCAAGCTCTGGATGTGAACTTTATAAAACAGTGAGACCGCGTCTAAGAATTCCATACCGTTCGAAAGTTATTGTCGAAACGGTGACCGAAGGTCACTTTTCGACGCATATTGAATGCGATTACGGCTCGTTAATAACTATCCACTAACGTATTTTTTACACAAAATTTGATTTTGAGACGAGTGATCTCGCGATGTAGAAAAAATATTTTGAAGCCAAATTCCGGAACAATGCAGTAGACTTCCATTTTTACGCCCATCTATCGGATCATAATTGGAATCCATTTTTCTGGCAACTTACTTTGTAAAATACACACGACAATAATTCTCTCGATTTCCATCGAAAAATTACAACATTATTGTTCAAATTCAAATATCAAAATGTGTGCTTTCTAAAACATTCAGGCCGCCTCTAAGAATTCCTTACCGTTCAAAACTTATGGTCGAAACGGTGAACGAAAGACACATTTCAACACATTTTCAAAGCAATCAAATCTCGTGAACGACTTGCCACCAACTTATTTTTTACCCAAAACTTGATTCTGAGATGATTGTCCTCGTGATATAGGAAATATATTTCCAGCCCAAATTGGGAATAAAACATTACACTTCCACTTTTACGCCCATCTATCGGATCCTAATTGGCATCCATATTCCCGGTAACTCGCTGGGCCAAATACAAACAACTATAACTCTCACGATTTCCATCGAAAAAATACAAAATTTGAGTTCAAATTCAAGCTCTGGATGTGAACTTTTTAAAACAGTAAGACCGCGTCTAAGAATTCCTTACCGTTCAAAAGTTATTGTCGAAACGGTGACCGAAGGTCACTTTTCGACGCATGTTGAATGCGATTACGGCTCGTTAATAACTATCCACTAACGTATTTTTTACACAAAATTTGATTTTGAGACGAGTGCTCTCGCGATATAGAAAAAATATTTTCAAGCCAAATTCCAGAACCAAGCAGTAGACTTCCATTTTTACGCCCATCTATCGGATCATAATTGGAATCCATTTTTCTGGCAACTTACTTTGTAAAATACACACGACAATAATTCTCTCGATTTCCATCAAATAATTACAACATTATTGTTCAAATTCAAATATCAAAATGTGTGCTTTCTAAAACATTCAGGCCGCCTCTAAGAATTCCTTACCGTTCAAAACTTATGGTCGAAACGGTGAACGAAAGAGACATTTCAACACATTTTCAAAGCAATCAAATCTCGTGAACGACTTGCCACCAACTTATTTTTTACCCAAAACTTGATTCTGAGATGATTGTCCTCGTGATATAGGAAAAATATTTCCAGCCCAAATTGGGAATAAAACATTACACTTCCACTTTTACGCCCATCTATCGGATCATAATTGGCATCCATATTCCCGGTAACTCGCTGGGCCAAATACAAACAACTATAACTCTCACGATTTCCATCGAAAAAATACAAAATTTGAGTTCAAATTCAAGCTCTGGATGTGAACTTTTTAAAACAGTCAGACCGCGTCTAAGAATTCCTTACCGTTCAAAAGTTATTGTGGAAACGGTGACCGAAGGTCACTTTTCGACGCATGTTGAATGCGATTACGGCTCGTTAATAACTATCCACTAAAGTATATTTTACACAAAATTTGATTTTGAGACAAGTGCTCTCGCGATATAGAAAAAATATTTTCAAGCCAAATTCCAGAACCAAGCAGTAGACTTCCATTTTTATGCCCATCTATCGGATCATAATTGGAATCCATTTTTCTGGCAACTTACTTTGTAAAATACACACGACAATAATTCTCTCGATTTCCATCGAAAAATTACAACATTATTGTTCAAATTCAAATATCAAAATGTGTGCTTTCTAAAACATTCAGGCCGCCTCTAAGAATTCCTTACCGTTCAAAACTTATGGTCGAAACGGTGAACGAAAGACACATTTCAACACATTTTCAAAGCAATCAAATCTCGTGAACGACTTGCCACCAACGTATTTTTTACCCAAAACTTGATTCTGAGATGATTGTCCTCGTGATATAGGAAAAATATTTCCAGCCCAAATTGGGAATAAAACATTACACTTCCACTTTTACGCCCATCTATCGGATCATAATTGGCATCCATATTCCCGGTAACTCGCTGGGCCAAATACAAACAACTATAACTCTCACGATTTCCATCGAAAAAATACAAAATTTGAGTTCAAATTCAAGCTCTGGATGTGAACTTTATAAAACAGTGAGACCGCGTCTAAGAATTCCATACCGTTCGAAAGTTATTGTCGAAACGGTGACCGAAGGTCACTTTTCGACGCATATTGAATGCGATTACGGCTCGTTAATAACTATCCACTAACGTATTTTTTACACAAAATTTGATTTTGAGACGAGTGATCTCGCGATGTAGAAAAAATATTTTGAAGCCAAATTCCGGAACAATGCAGTAGACTTCCATTTTTACGCCCATCTATCGGATCATAATTGGAATCCATTTTTCTGGCAACTTACTTTGTAAAATACACACGACAATAATTCTCTCGATTTCCATCGAAAAATTACAACATTATTGTTCAAATTCAAATATCAAAATGTGTGCTTTCTAAAACATTCAGGCCGCCTCTAAGAATTCCTTACCGTTCAAAACTTATGGTCGAAACGGTGAACGAAAGAGACATTTCAACACATTTTCAAAGCAATCAAATCTCGTGAACGACTTGCCACCAACTTATTTTTTACCCAAAACTTGATTCTGAGATGATTGTCCTCGTGATATAGGAAAAATATTTCCAGCCCAAATTGGGAACAAAACATTACACTTCCACTTTTACGCCCATCTATCGGATCATAATTGGCATCCATATTCCCGGTAACTCGCTGGGCCAAATACAAACAACTATAACTCTCACGATTTCCATCGAAAAAATACAAAATTTGAGTTCAAATTCAAGCTCTGGATGTGAACTTTATAAAACAGTGAGACCGCGTCTAAGAATTCCATACTGTTCGAAAGTTATTGTCGAAACGGTGACCGAAGGTCACTTTTCGACGCATATTGAATGCGATTACGGCTCGTTAATAACTATCCACTAACGTATTTTTTACACAAAATTTGATTTTGAGACGAGTGATCTCGCGATGTAGAAAAAATATTTTGAAGCCAAATTCCGGAACAATGCAGTAGACTTCCATTTTTACGCCCATCTATCGGATCATAATTGGAATCCATTTTTCTGGCAACTTACTTTGTAAAATACACACGACAATAATTCTCTCGATTTCCATCGAAAAATTACAACATTATTGTTCAAATTCAAATATCAAAATGTGTGCTTTCTAAAACATTCAGGCTGCCTCTAAGAATTCCTTACCGTTCAAAACTTATGGTCGAAACGGTGAACGAAAGACACATTTCAACACATTTTCAAAGCAATCAAATCTCGTGAACGACTTGCCACCAACGTATTTTTTACCCAAAACTTGATTCTGGGATGATTGTCCTCGTGATATAGGAAAAATATTTCCAGTCCAAATTGGGAATAAAACATTACACTTCCACTTTTACGCCCATCTATCGGATCATAATTGGCATCCATATTCCCGGTAACTCGCTGGGCCAAATACAAACAACTATAACTCTCACGATTTCCATCGAAAAAATACAAAATTTGAGTTCAAATTCAAGCTCTGGATGTGAACTTTATAAAACAGTGAGACCGCG
This sequence comes from Quercus robur, assembly GCF_932294415.1. Classification (NCBI taxonomy): domain Eukaryota; kingdom Viridiplantae; phylum Streptophyta; class Magnoliopsida; order Fagales; family Fagaceae; genus Quercus; species Quercus robur. The sequence goes on along the minus strand of NW_026088400.1, from coordinate 59,581 downwards.
TCTAAGAATTCCATACCGTTCGAAAGTTATTGTCGAAACGGTGACCGAAGGTCACTTTTCGACGCATATTGAATGCGATTACGGCTCGTTAATAACTATCCACTAACGTATTTTTTACACAAAATTTGATTTTGAGACGAGTGATCTCGCGATGTAGAAAAAATATTTTGAAGCCAAATTCCGGAACAATGCAGTAGACTTCCATTTTTTTCCATTTTTACGCCCATCTATCGGATCATAATTGGAATCCATTTTTCTGGCAACTTACTTTGTAAAATACACACGACAATAATTCTCTCGATTTCCATCGAAAAAATTACAACATTATTGTTCAAATTCAAATATCAAAATGTGTGCTTTCTAAAACATTCAGGCCGCCTCTAAGAATTCCTTACCGTTCAAAACTTATGGTCGAAACGGTGAACGAAAGACACATTTCAACACATTTTCAAAGCAATCAAATCTCGTGAACGACTTGCCACCAACTTATTTTTTACCCAAAACTTGATTCTGAGATGATTGTCCTCGTGATATAGGAAATATATTTCCAGCCCAAATTGGGAATAAAACATTACACTTCCACTTTTACGCCCATCTATCGGATCCTAATTGGCATCCATATTCCCGGTAACTCGCTGGGCCAAATACAAACAACTATAACTCTCACGATTTCCATCGAAAAAATACAAAATTTGAGTTCAAATTCAAGCTCTGGATGTGAACTTTTTAAAACAGTAAGACCGCGTCTAAGAATTCCTTACCGTTCAAAAGTTATTGTCGAAACGGTGACCGAAGGTCACTTTTCGACGCATGTTGAATGCGATTACGGCTCGTTAATAACTATCCACTAAAGTATATTTTACACAAAATTTGATTTTGAGACAAGTGCTCTCGCAATATAGAAAAAATATTTTCAAGGCCAAATTCCAGAACCAAGCAGTAGACTTCCATTTTTACGCCCATCTATCGGATCATAATTGGAATCCATTTTTCTGGCAACTTACTTTGTAAAATACACACGACAATAATTCTCTCGATTTCCATCAAATAATTACAACATTATTGTTCAAATTCAAATATCAAAATGTGTGCTTTCTAAAACATTCAGGCCGCCTCTAAGAATTCCTTACCGTTCAAAACTTATGGTCGAAACGGTGAACGAAAGTGACATTTCAACACATTTTCAAAGCAATCAAATCTCGTGAACGACTTGCCACCAACTTATTTTTTACCCAAAACTTGATTCTGAGATGATTGTCCTCGTGATATAGGAAAAATATTTCCAGCCCAAATTGGGAATAAAACATTACACTTCCACTTTTACCGCCCATCTATCGGATCATAATTGGCATCCATATTCCCGGTAACTCGCTGGGCCAAATACAAAACAACTATAACTCTCACGATTTCCATCGAAAAAATACAAAATTTGAGTTCAAATTCAAGCTCTGGATGTGAACTTTTTAAAACAGTCAGACCGCGTCTAAGAATTCCTTACCGTTCAAAAGTTATTGTTGAAACGGTGGACCGAAGGTCACTTTTCGACGCATGTTGAATGCGATTACGGCTCGTTAATAACTATCCACTAAAGTATATTTTACACAAAATTTGATTTTGAGACAAGTGCTCTCGCGATATAGAAAAAATATTTTCAAGCCAAATTCCAGAACCAAGCAGTAGACTTCCATTTTTATGCCCATCTATCGGATCATAATTGGAATCCATTTTTCTGGCAACTTACTTTGTAAAATACACACGACAATAATTCTCTCGATTTCCATCGAAAAATTACAACATTATTGTTCAAATTCAAATATCAAAATGTGTGCTTTCTAAAACATTCAGGCCGCCTCTAAGAATTCCTTACCGTTCAAAAACTTATGGTCGAAACGGTGAACGAAAGAGACATTTCAACACATTTTCAAAGCAATCAAATCTCGTGAACGACTTGCCACCAACGTATTTTTTACCCAAAACTTGATTCTGAGATGATTGTCCTCGTGATATAGGAAAAATATTTCCAGTCCAAATTGGGAATAAAACATTACACTTCCACTTTTACGCCCATCTATCGGATCATAATTGGCAATCCATATTCCCGGTAACTCGCTGGGCCAAATACAAACAACTATAACTCTCACGATTTCCATCGAAAAAATACAAAATTTGAGTTCAATTTCAAGCTCTGGATGTGAACTTTATAAAACAGTGAGACCGCGTCTAAGAATTCCTTACCGTTCGAAAGTTATTGTCGAAACGGTGACCGTAGGTCACTTTTCGACGCATATTGAATGCGATTACGGCTCGTTAATAACTATCCACTAACGTATTTTTTACACAAAATTTGATTTTGAGACGAGTGATCTCGCGATGTAGAAAAAATATTTTGAAGCCAAATTCCGGAACAAAGCAGTAGACTTCCATTTTTACGCCCATCTATCGGATCATAATTGGAATCCATTTTTCTGGCAACTTACTTTGTAAAATACACACACGACAATAATTCTCTCGATTTCCATCGAAAAATTACAACATTATTGTTCAAATTCAAATATCAAAATGTGTGCTTTCTAAAACATTCAGGCCGCCTCTAAGAATTCCTTACCGTTCAAAACTTATGGTCGAAACGGTGAACGAAAGACACATTTCAACACATTTTCAAAGCAATCAAATCTCGTGAACGACTTGCCACCAACGTATTTTTTACCCAAAACTTGATTCTGAGATGATTCTCCTCGTGATATAGGAAAAATATTTCCAGCCCAAATTGGGAATAAAACATTACCACTTCCACTTTTACGCCCATCTATCGGATCATAATTGGCATCCATATTCCCGGTAACTCGCTGGGCCAAATACAAACAACTATAACTCTCACGATTTCCATCGAAAAAATACAAATTTGAGTTCAAATTCAAGCTCTGGATGTGAACTTTATAAAAACAGTGAGACCCGCGTCTAAGAATTCCATACCGTTCGAAAGTTATTGTCGAAACGGTGACCGAAGGTCACTTTTCGACGCATATTGAATGCCATTACGGCTCGTTAATAACTATCCACTAACGTATTTTTTACACAAAGTTTGATTTTGAGACGAGTGATCTCGCGATGTAGAAAAAATATTTTGAAGCCAAATTTCGGAACAATGCAGTAGACTTCCATTTTTACGCCCCATCTATCGGATCATAATTGGAATCCATTTTTCTGGCAACTTACTTTGTAAAATACACACGACAATAATTCTCTCGATTTCCATCGAAAAATTACAACATTATTGTTCAAATTCAAATATCAAAAAGTGTGCTTTCTAAAACATTCAGGCCGCCTCTAAGAATTCCTTGCCGTTCAAAACTTATGGTCGAAACGGTGAACGAAAGAGACATTTCAACACATTTTCAAAGCAATCAAATCTCGTGAACGACTTGCCACCAACTTATTTTTTACCCAAAACTTGATTCTGAGATGATTGTCCTCGTGATATAGGAAAAATATTTCCAGCCCCAAATTGGGAATAAAACATTACACTTCCACTTTTACGCCCATCTATCGGATCATAATTGGCATCCATATTCCCGGTAACTCGCTGGGCCAAATACAAACAACTATAACTCTCACGATTTCCATCGAAAAAATACAAAATTTGAGTTCAAATTCAAGCTCTGGATGTGAACTTTATAAAACAGTGAGACCGCGTCTAAGAATTCCATACCGTTCGAAAGTTATTGTCGAAACGGTGACCGAAGGTCACTTTTCGACGCATATTGAATGCGATTACGGCTCGTTAATAACTATCCACTAACGTATTTTTTACACACAAATTTGATTTTGAGACGAGTGATCTCGCGATGTAGAAAAAATATTTTGAAGCCAAATTCCGGAACAATGCAGTAGACTTCCATTTTTACGCCCATCTATCGGATCATAATTGGAATCCATTTTTCTGGCAACTTACTTTGTAAAATACACACGACAATAATTCTCTCGATTTCCATCGAAAAATTACAACATTATTGTTCAAATTCAAATATCAAAATGTGTGCTTTCTAAAACATTCAGGCTGCCTCTAAGAATTCCTTACCGTTCAAAACTTATGGTCGAAACGGTGAACGAAAGACACATTTCAACACATTTTCAAAGCAATCAAATCTCGTGAACGACTTGCCACCAACGTATTTTTTACCCAAAACTTGATTCTGGGATGATTGTCCTCGTGATATAGGAAAAATATTTCCAGTCCAAATTGGGGAATAAAACATTACACTTCCACTTTTACGCCCATCTATCGGATCATAATTGGCATCCATATTCCCGGTAACTCGCTGGGCCCAAATACAAACAACTATAACTCTCACGATTTCCATCGAAAAAATACAAAATTTGAGTTCAAATTCAAGCTCTGGATGTGAACTTTATAAAACAGTAAGACCGCGTCTAAGAATTCCATACCGTTCGAAAGTTATTGTCGAAACGGTGACCGAAGGTCACTTTTCGACGCATATTGAATGCGATTACGGCTCGTTAATAACTATCCACTAACGTATTTTTTACACAAAATTTGATTTTGAGACGAGTGATCTCGCGATGTAGAAAAAATATTTTGAAGCCAAATTCCGGAACAATGCAGTAGACTTCCATTTTTACGCCCATCTATCGGATCATAATTGGAATCCATTTTTCTGGCAACTTACTTTGTAAAATACACACGACAATAATTCTCTCGATTTCCATCGAAAAATTACAACATTATTGTTCAAATTCAAATATCAAAATGTGTGCTTTCTAAAACATTCAGGCCGCCTCTAAGAATTCCTTACCGTTCAAAACTTATGGTCGAAACGGTGAACGAAAGACACATTTCAACACATTTTCAAAGCGAATCAAATCTCGTGAACGACTTGCCACCAACTTATTTTTTACCCAAAACTTGATTCTGAGATGATTGTCCTCGTGATATAGGAAATATATTTCCAGCCCAAATTGGGAATAAAACATTACACTTCCACTTTTACGCCCATCTATCGGATCCTAATTGGCATCCATATTCCCGGTAACTCGCTGGGCCAAATACAAAACAACTATAACTCTCACGATTTCCATCGAAAAAATACAAAATTTGAGTTCAAATTCAAGCTCTGGATGTGAACTTTTTAAAAACAGTAAGACCCGCGTCTAAGAATTCCTTACCGTTCAAAAAGTTTATTGTCGAAACGGTGACCGAAGGTCACTTTTCGACGCATGTTGAATGCGATTACGGCTCGTTAATAACTATCCACTAAAGTATATTTTACACAAAATTTGATTTTGAGACAAGTGCTCTCGCGATATAGAAAAAATATTTTCAAGCCAAATTCCAGAACCAAGCAGTAGACTTCCATTTTTACGCCCATCTATCGGATCATAATTGGAATCCATTTTTCTGGCAACTTACTTTGTAAAATACACACGACAATAATTCTCTCGATTTCCATCAAATAATTACAACATTATTGTTCAAATTCAAATATCAAAATGTGTGCTTTCTAAAACATTCAGGCCGCCTCTAAGAATTCCTTACCGTTCAAAACTTATGGTCGAAACGGTGAACGAAAGAGACATTTCAACACATTTTCAAAGCAATCAAATCTCGTGAACGACTTGCCACCAACTTATTTTTTACCCAAAACTTGATTCTGAGATGATTGTCCTCGTGATATAGGAAAAATATTTCCAGCCCAAATTGGGAATAAAACATTACACTTCCACTTTTACGCCCATCTATCGGATCCTAATTGGCATCCATATTCCCGGTAACTCGCTGGGCCAAATACAAACAACTATAACTCTCACGATTTCCATCGAAAAAATACAAAATTTGAGTTCAAATTCAAGCTCTGGATGTGAACTTTTTAAAACAGTAAGACCGCGTCTAAGAATTCCATACCGTTCGAAAGTTATTGTCGAAACGGTGACCGAAGGTCACTTTTCGACGCATATTGAATGCGATTACGGCTCGTTAATAACTATCCACTAACGTATTTTTTACACAAAATTTGATTTTGAGACGAGTGATCTCGCGATGTAGAAAAAATATTTTGAAGCCAAATTCCGGAACAATGCAGTAGACTTCCATTTTTACGCCCATCTATCGGATCATAATTGGAATCCATTTTTCTGGCAACTTACTTTGTAAAATACACACGACAATAATTCTCTCGATTTCCATCGAAAAATTACAACATTATTGTTCAAATTCAAATATCAAAATGTGTGCTTTCTAAAACATTCAGGCCGCCTCTAAGAATTCCTTACCGTTCAAAACTTATGGTCGAAACGGTGAACGAAAGAGACATTTCAACACATTTTCAAAGCAATCAAATCTCGTGAACGACTTGCCACCAACTTATTTTTTACCCAAAACTTGATTCTGAGATGATTGTCCTCGTGATATAGGAAAAATATTTCCAGCCCAAATTGGGAATAAAACATTACACTTCCACTTTTACGCCCATCTATCGGATCCTAATTGGCATCCATATTCCCGGTAACTCGCTGGGCCAAATACAAACAACTATAACTCTCACGATTTCCATCGAAAAAATACAAAATTTGAGTTCAAATTCAAGCTCTGGATGTGAACTTTATAAAACAGTAAGACCGCGTCTAAGAATTCCATACCGTTCGAAAGTTATTGTCGAAACGGTGACCGAAGGTCACTTTTCGACGCATATTGAATGCGATTACGGCTCGTTAATAACTATCCACTAACGTATTTTTTACACAAAATTTGATTTTGAGACGAGTGATCTCGCGATGTAGAAAAAATATTTTGAAGCCAAATTCCGGAACAATGCAGTAGACTTCCATTTTTACGCCCATCTATCGGATCATAATTGGAATCCATTTTTCTGGCAACTTACTTTGTAAAATACACACGACAATAATTCTCTCGATTTCCATCGAAAAATTACAACATTATTGTTCAAATTCAAATATCAAAATGTGTGCTTTCTAAAACATTCAGGCCGCCTCTAAGAATTCCTTACCGTTCAAAACTTATGGTCGAAACGGTGAACGAAAGAGACATTTCAACACATTTTCAAAGCAATCAAATCTCGTGAACGACTTGCCACCAACTTATTTTTTACCCAAAACTTGATTCTGAGATGATTGTCCTCGTGATATAGGAAATATATTTCCAGCCCAAATTGGGAATAAAACATTACACTTCCACTTTTACGCCCATCTATCGGATCCTAATTGGCATCCATATTCCCGGTAACTCGCTGGGCCAAATACAAACAACTATAACTCTCACGATTTCCATCGAAAAAATACAAAATTTGAGTTCAAATTCAAGCTCTGGATGTGAACTTTTTAAAACAGTAAGACCGCGTCTAAGAATTCCTTACCGTTCAAAAGTTATTGTCGAAACGGTGACCGAAGGTCACTTTTCGACGCATGTTGAATGCGATTACGGCTCGTTAATAACTATCCACTAAAGTATATTTTACACAAAATTTGATTTTGAGACAAGTGCTCTCGCGATATAGAAAAAATATTTTCAAGCCAAATTCCAGAACCAAGCAGTAGACTTCCATTTTTACGCCCATCTATCGGATCATAATTGGAATCCATTTTTCTGGCAACTTACTTTGTAAAATACACACGACAATAATTCTCTCGATTTCCATCAAATAATTACAACATTATTGTTCAAATTCAAATATCAAAATGTGTGCTTTCTAAAACATTCAGGCCGCCTCTAAGAATTCCTTACCGTTCAAAACTTATGGTCGAAACGGTGAACGAAAGAGACATTTCAACACATTTTCAAAGCAATCAAATCTCGTGAACGACTTGCCACCAACTTATTTTTTACCCAAAACTTGATTCTGAGATGATTGTCCTCGTGATATAGGAAAAATATTTCCAGCCCAAATTGGGAATAAAACATTACACTTCCACTTTTACGCCCATCTATCGGATCCTAATTGGCATCCATATTCCCGGTAACTCGCTGGGCCAAATACAAACAACTATAACTCTCACGATTTCCATCGAAAAAATACAAAATTTGAGTTCAAATTCAAGCTCTGGATGTGAACTTTTTAAAACAGTAAGACCGCGTCTAAGAATTCCTTACCGTTCAAAAGTTATTGTCGAAACGGTGACCGAAGGTCACTTTTCGACGCATGTTGAATGCGATTACGGCTCGTTAATAACTATCCACTAAAGTATATTTTACACAAAATTTGATTTTGAGACAAGTGCTCTCGCGATATAGAAAAAATATTTTCAAGCCAAATTCCAGAACCAAGCAGTAGACTTCCATTTTTACGCCCATCTATCGGATCATAATTGGAATCCATTTTTCTGGCAACTTACTTTGTAAAATACACACGACAATAATTCTCTCGATTTCCATCAAATAATTACAACATTATTGTTCAAATTCAAATATCAAAATGTGTGCTTTCTAAAACATTCAGGCCGCCTCTAAGAATTCCTTACCGTTCAAAACTTATGGTCGAAACGGTGAACGAAAGAGACATTTCAACACATTTTCAAAGCAATCAAATCTCGTGAACGACTTGCCACCAACTTATTTTTTACCCAAAACTTGATTCTGAGATGATTGTCCTCGTGATATAGGAAAAATATTTCCAGCCCAAATTGGGAATAAAACATTACACTTCCACTTTTACGCCCATCTATCGGATCCTAATTGGCATCCATATTCCCGGTAACTCGCTGGGCCAAATACAAACAACTATAACTCTCACGATTTCCATCGAAAAAATACAAAATTTGAGTTCAAATTCAAGCTCTGGATGTGAACTTTTTAAAACAGTAAGACCGCGTCTAAGAATTCCTTACCGTTCAAAAGTTATTGTCGAAACGGTGACCGAAGGTCACTTTTCGACGCATATTGAATGCGATTACGGCTCGTTAATAACTATCCACTAACGTATTTTTTACACAAAATTTGATTTTGAGACGAGTGATCTCGCGATATAGAAAAAATATTTTGAAGCCAAATTCCGGAACAATGCAGTAGACTTCCATTTTTACGCCCATCTATCGGATTATAATTGGAATCCATTTTTCTGGCAACTTACTTTGTAAAATACACACGACAATAATTCTCTCGATTTCCATCGAAAAATTACAACATTATTGTTCAAATTCAAATATCAAAATGTGTGCTTTCTAAAACATTCAGGCCGCCTCTAAGAATTCCTTACCGTTCAAAACTTATGGTCGAAACGGTGAACGAAAGACACATTTCAACACATTTTCAAAGCAATCAAATCTCGTGAACGACTTGCCACCAACGTATTTTTTACCCAAAACTTGATTCTGGGATGATTGTCCTCGTGATATAGGAAAAATATTTCCAGTCCAAATTGGGAATAAAACATTACACTTCCACTTTTACGCCCATCTATCGGATCATAATTGGCATCCATATTCCCGGTAACTCGCTGGGCCAAATACAAACAACTATAACTCTCACGATTTCCATCGAAAAAATACAAAATTTGAGTTCAAATTCAAGCTCTGGATGTGAACTTTTTAAAACAGTAAGACCGCGTCTAAGAATTCCTTACCGTTCAAAAGTTATTGTCGAAACGGTGACCGAAGGTCACTTTTCGACGCATGTTGAATGCGATTACGGCTCGTTAATAACTATCCACTAACGTATTTTTTACACAAAATTTGATTTTGAGACGAGTTCTCTCGCGATATAGAAAAAATATTTTGAAGCCAAATTCCGGAACAAAGCAATAGACTTCCATTTTTACGCCCATCTATCGGATTATAATTGGAATCCATTTTTCTGGCAACTTACTTTGTAAAATACACACGACAATAATTCTCTCGATTTCCATCGAAAAATTACAACATTATTGTTCAAATTCAAATATCAAAATGTGTGCTTTCTAAAACATTCAGGCCGCCTCTATGAATTCCTTACCGTTCAAAACTTATGGTCGAAACGGTGAACGAAAGAGACATTTCAACACATTTTCAAAGCAATCAAATCTCGTGAACGACTTGCCACCAACTTATTTTTTACCCAAAACTTGATTCTGAGATGATTGTCCTCGTGATATAGGAAATATATTTCCAGCCCAAATTGGGAATAAAACATTACACTTCCACTTTTACGCCCATCTATCGGATCCTAATTGGCATCCATATTCCCGGTAACTCGCTGGGCCAAATACAAACAACTATAACTCTCACGATTTCCATCGAAAAAATACAAAATTTGTGTTCAAATTCAAGCTCTAAATGTGAACTTTTTAAAACAGTAAGACCGCGTCTAAGAATTCCTTACCGTTCAAAAGTTATTGTCGAAACGGTGACCGAAGGTCACTTTTCGACGCATGTTGAATGCGATTACGGCTCGTTAATAACTATCCACTAAAGTATATTTTACACAAAATTTGATTTTGAGACAAGTGCTCTCGCGATATAGAAAAAATATTTTCAAGCCAAATTCCAGAACCAAGCAGTAGACTTCCATTTTTACGCCCATCTATCGGATCATAATTGGAATCCATTTTTCTGGCAACTTACTTTGTAAAATACACACGACAATAATTCTCTCGATTTCCATCAAATAATTACAACATTATTGTTCAAATTCAAATATCAAAATGTGTGCTTTCTAAAACATTCAGGCCGCCTCTAAGAATTCCTTACCGTTCAAAACTTATGGTCGAAACGGTGAACGAAAGAGACATTTCAACACATTTTCAAAGCAATCAAATCTCGTGAACGACTTGCCACCAACTTATTTTTTACCCAAAACTTGATTCTGAGATGATTGTCCTCGTGATATAGGAAAAATATTTCCAGCCCAAATTGGGAATAAAACATTACACTTCCACTTTTACGCCCATCTATCGGATCATAATTCGCATCCATATTCCCGGTAACTCGCTGGGCCAAATACAAACAACTATAACTCTCACGATTTCCATCGAAAAAATACAAAATTTGAGTTCAAATTCAAGCTCTGGATGTGAACTTTTTAAAACAGTCAGACCGCGTCTAAGAATTCCTTACCGTTCAAAAGTTATTGTCGAAACGGTGACCGAAGGTCACTTTTCGACGCATGTTGAATGCGATTACGGCTCGTTAATAACTATCCACTAAAGTATATTTTACACAAAATTTGATTTTGAGACAAGTGCTCTCGCGATATAGAAAAAATATTTTCAAGCCAAATTCCAGAACCAAGCAGTAGACTTCCATTTTTACGCCCATCTATCGGATCATAATTGGAATCCATTTTTCTGGCAACTTACTTTGTAAAATACACACGACAATAATTCTCTCGATTTCCATCAAATAATTACAACATTATTGTTCAAATTCAAATATCAAAATGTGTGCTTTCTAAAACATTCAGGCCGCCTCTAAGAATTCCTTACCGTTCAAAACTTATGGTCGAAACGGTGAACGAAAGAGACATTTCAACACATTTTCAAAGCAATCAAATCTCGTGAACGACTTGCCACCAACTTATTTTTTACCCAAAACTTGATTCTGAGATGATTGTCCTCGTGATATAGGAAAAATATTTCCAGCCCAAATTGGGAATAAAACATTACACTTCCACTTTTACGCCCATCTATCGGATCATAATTCGCATCCATATTCCCGGTAACTCGCTGGGCCAAATACAAACAACTATAACTCTCACGATTTCCATCGAAAAAATACAAAATTTGAGTTCAAATTCAAGCTCTGGATGTGAACTTTTTAAAACAGTCAGACCGCGTCTAAGAATTCCTTACCGTTCAAAAGTTATTGTCGAAACGGTGACCGAAGGTCACTTTTCGACGCATGTTGAATGCGATTACGGCTCGTTAATAACTATCCACTAAAGTATATTTTACACAAAATTTGATTTTGAGACAAGTGCTCTCGCGATATAGAAAAAATATTTTCAAGCCAAATTCCAGAACCAAGCAGTAGACTTCCATTTTTACGCCCATCTATCGGATCATAATTGGAATCCATTTTTCTGGCAACTTACTTTGTAAAATACACACGACAATAATTCTCTCGATTTCCATCGAAAAATTACAACATTATTGTTCAAATTCAAATATCAAAATGTGTGCTTTCTAAAACATTCAGGCCGCCTCTAAGAATTCCTTACCGTTCAAAACTTATGGTCGAAACGGTGAACGAAAGACACATTTCAACACATTTTCAAAGCAATCAAATCTCGTGAACGACTTGCCACCAACTTATTTTTTACCCAAAACTTGATTCTGAGATGATTGTCCTCGTGATATAGGAAAAATATTTCCAGCCCAAATTGGGAACAAAACATTACACTTCCACTTTTACGCCCATCTATCGGATCATAATTGGCATCCATATTCCCGGTAACTCGCTGGGCCAAATACAAACAACTATAACTCTCACGATTTCCATCGAAAAAATACAAAATTTGAGTTCAAATTCAAGCTCTGGATGTGAACTTTATAAAACAGTCAGACCGCGTCTAAGAATTCCTTACCGTTCAAAAGTTATTGTTGAAACGGTGACCGAAGGTCACTTTTCGACGCATGTTGAATGCGATTACGGCTCGTTAATAACTATCCACTAAAGTATTTTTTACACAAAATTTGATTTTGAGACGAGTGCTCTCGCGATATAGAAAAAATATTTTGAAGCCAAATTCCGGAACAAAGCAGTAGACTTCCATTTTTACGCCCATCTATCGGATCATAATTGGAATCCATTTTTCTGGCAACTTACTTTGTAAAATACACACGACAATAATTCTCTCGATTTCCATCGAAAAATTACAACATTATTGTTCAAATTCAAATATCAAAATGTGTGCTTTCTAAAACATTCAGGCCGCCTCTAAGAATTCCTTACCGTTCAAAACTTATGGTCGAAACGGTGAACGAAAGACACATTTCAACACATTTTCAAAGCAATCAAATCTCGTGAACGACTTGCCACCAACGTATTTTTTACCCAAAACTTGATTCTGAGATGATTCTCCTCGTGATATAGGAAAAATATTTCCAGCCCAAATTGGGAATAAAACATTACACTTCCACTTTTACGCCCATCTATCGGATCATAATTGGCATCCATATTCCCGGTAACTCGCTGGGCCAAATACAAACAACTATAACTCTCACGATTTCCATCGAAAAAATACAAAATTTGAGTTCAAATTCAAGCTCTGGATGTGAACTTTATAAAACAGTGAGACCGCGTCTAAGAATTCCTTACCGTTCGAAAGTTATTGTCGAAACGGTGACCGTAGGTCACTTTTCGACGCATATTGAATGCGATTACGGCTCGTTAATAACTATCCACTAACGTATTTTTTACACAAAATTTGATTTTGAGACGAGTGATCTCGCGATGTAGAAAAAATATTTTGAAGCCAAATTCCGGAACAAAGCAGTAGACTTCCATTTTTACGCCCATCTATCGGATCATAATTGGAATCCATTTTTCTGGCAACTTACTTTGTAAAATACACACGACAATAATTCTCTCGATTTCCATCGAAAAATTACAACATTATTGTTCAAATTCAAATATCAAAATGTGTGCTTTCTAAAACATTCAGGCCGCCTCTAAGAATTCCTTACCGTTCAAAACTTATGGTCGAAACGGTGAACGAAAGACACATTTCAACACATTTTCAAAGCAATCAAATCTCGTGAACGACTTGCCACCAACGTATTTTTTACCCAAAACTTGATTCTGAGATGATTCTCCTCGTGATATAGGAAAAATATTTCCAGCCCAAATTGGGAATAAAACATTACACTTCCACTTTTACGCCCATCTATCGGATCATAATTGGCATCCATATTCCCGGTAACTCGCTGGGCCAAATACAAACAACTATAACTCTCACGATTTCCATCGAAAAAATACAAAATTTGAGTTCAAATTCAAGCTCTGGATGTGAACTTTATAAAACAGTGAGACCGCGTCTAAGAATTCCATACCGTTCGAAAGTTATTGTCGAAACGGTGACCGAAGGTCACTTTTCGACGCATATTGAATGCCATTACGGCTCGTTAATAACTATCCACTAACGTATTTTTTACACAAAATTTGATTTTGAGACGAGTGATCTCGCGATGTAGAAAAAATATTTTGAAGCCAAATTTCGGAACAATGCAGTAGACTTCCATTTTTACGCCCATCTATCGGATCATAATTGGAATCCATTTTTCTGGCAACTTACTTTGTAAAATACACACGACAATAATTCTCTCGATTTCCATCGAAAAATTACAACATTATTGTTCAAATTCAAATATCAAAAAGTGTGCTTTCTAAAACATTCAGGCCGCCTCTAAGAATTCCTTACCGTTCAAAACTTATGGTCGAAACGGTGAACGAAAGAGACATTTCAACACATTTTCAAAGCAATCAAATCTCGTGAACGACTTGCCACCAACTTATTTTTTACCCAAAACTTGATTCTGAGATGATTGTCCTCGTGATATAGGAAATATATTTCCAGCCCAAATTGGGAATAAAACATTACACTTCCACTTTTACGCCCATCTATCGGATCCTAATTGGCATCCATATTCCCGGTAACTCGCTGGGCCAAATACAAACAACTATAACTCTCACGATTTCCATCGAAAAAATACAAAATTTGAGTTCAAATTCAAGCTCTGGATGTGAACTTTTTAAAACAGTAAGACCGCGTCTAAGAATTCCTTACCGTTCAAAAGTTATTGTCGAAACGGTGACCGAAGGTCACTTTTCGACGCATGTTGAATGCGATTACGGCTCGTTAATAACTATCCACTAAAGTATATTTTACACAAAATTTGATTTTGAGACAAGTGCTCTCGCGATATAGAAAAAATATTTTCAAGCCAAATTCCAGAACCAAGCAGTAGACTTCCATTTTTACGCCCATCTATCGGATCATAATTGGAATCCATTTTTCTGGCAACTTACTTTGTAAAATACACACGACAATAATTCTCTCGATTTCCATCAAATAATTACAACATTATTGTTCAAATTCAAATATCAAAATGTGTGCTTTCTAAAACATTCAGGCCGCCTCTAAGAATTCCTTACCGTTCAAAACTTATGGTCGAAACGGTGAACGAAAGAGACATTTCAACACATTTTCAAAGCAATCAAATCTCGTGAACGACTTGCCACCAACTTATTTTTTACCCAAAACTTGATTCTGAGATGATTGTCCTCGTGATATAGGAAAAATATTTCCAGCCCAAATTGGGAATAAAACATTACACTTCCACTTTTACGCCCATCTATCGGATCATAATTAGCATCCATATTCCCGGTAACTCGCTGGGCCAAATACAAACAACTATAACTCTCACGATTTCCATCGAAAAAATACAAAATTTGAGTTCAAATTCAAGCTCTGGATGTGAACTTTTTAAAACAGTCAGACCGCGTCTAAGAATTCCTTACCGTTCAAAAGTTATTGTTGAAACGGTGACCGAAGGTCACTTTTCGACGCATGTTGAATGCGATTACGGCTCGTTAATAACTATCCACTAAAGTATATTTTACACAAAATTTGATTTTGAGACAAGTGCTCTCGCGATATAGAAAAAATATTTTCAAGCCAAATTCCAGAACCAAGCAGTAGACTTCCATTTTTACGCCCATCTATCGGATCATAATTGGAATCCATTTTTCTGGCAACTTACTTTGTAAAATACACACGACAATAATTCTCTCGATTTCCATCGAAAAATTACAACATTATTGTTCAAATTCAAATATCAAAATGTGTGCTTTCTAAAACATTCAGGCCGCCTCTAAGAATTCCTTACCGTTCAAAACTTATGGTCGAAACGGTGAACGAAAGACACATTTCAACACATTTTCAAAGCAATCAAATCTCGTGAACGACTTGCCACCAACTTATTTTTTACCCAAAACTTGATTCTGAGATGATTGTCCTCGTGATATAGGAAAAATATTTCCAGCCCAAATTGGGAATAAAACATTACACTTCCACTTTTACGCCCATCTATCGGATCATAATTGGCATCCATATTCCCGGTAACTCGCTGGGCCAAATACAAACAACTATAACTCTCACGATTTCCATCAAAAAAATACAAAATTTGAGTTCAAATTCAAGCTCTGGATGTGAACTTTATAAAACAGTCAGACCGCGTCTAAGAATTCCTTACCGTTCAAAAGTTATTGTTGAAACGGTGACCGAAGGTCACTTTTCGACGAATGTTGAATGCGATTACGGCTCGTTAATAACTATCCACTAAAGTATATTTTACACAAAATTTGATTTTGAGACGAGTGATCTCGCGATATAGAAAAAATATTTTGAAGCCAAATTCCGGAACAAAGCAGTAGACTTCCATTTTTACGCCCATCTATCGGATCATAATTGGAATCCATTTTTCTGGCAACTTACTTTGTAAAATACACACGACAATAATTCTCTCGATTTCCATCGAAAAATTACAACATTATTGTTCAAATTCAAATATCAAAATGTGTGCTTTCTAAAACATTCAGGCCGCCTCTAAGAATTCCTTACCGTTCAAAACTTATGGTCGAAACGGTGAACGAAAGACACATTTCAACACATTTTCAAAGCAATCAAATCTCGTGAACGACTTGCCACCAACGTATTTTTTACCCAAAACTTGATTCTGAGATGATTCTCCTCGTGATATAGGAAAAATATTTCCAGCCCAAATTGGGAATAAAACATTACACTTCCACTTTTACGCCCATCTATCGGATCATAATTGGCATCCATATTCCCGGTAACTCGCTGGGCCAAATACAAACAACTATAACTCTCACGATTTCCATCGAAAAAATACAAAATTTGAGTTCAAATTCAAGCTCTGGATGTGAACTTTATAAAACAGTGAGACCGCGTCTAAGAATTCCTTACCGTTCGAAAGTTATTGTCGAAACGGTGACCGTAGGTCACTTTTCGACGCATATTGAATGCGATTACGGCTCGTTAATAACTATCCACTAACGTATTTTTTACACAAAATTTGATTTTGAGACGAGTGATCTCGCGATGTAGAAAAAATATTTTGAAGCCAAATTCCGGAACAAAGCAGTAGACTTCCATTTTTACGCCCATCTATCGGATCATAATTGGAATCCATTTTTCTGGCAACTTACTTTGTAAAATACACACGACAATAATTCTCTCGATTTCCATCGAAAAATTACAACATTATTGTTCAAATTCAAATATCAAAATGTGTGCTTTCTAAAACATTCAGGCCGCCTCTAAGAATTCCTTACCGTTCAAAACTTATGGTCGAAACGGTGAACGAAAGACACATTTCAACACATTTTCAAAGCAATCAAATCTCGTGAACGACTTGCCACCAACGTATTTTTTACCCAAAACTTGATTCTGAGATGATTCTCCTCGTGATATAGGAAAAATATTTCCAGCCCAAATTGGGAATAAAACATTACACTTCCACTTTTACGCCCATCTATCGGATCATAATTGGCATCCATATTCCCGGTAACTCGCTGGGCCAAATACAAACAACTATAACTCTCACGATTTCCATCGAAAAAATACAAAATTTGAGTTCAAATTCAAGCTCTGGATGTGACCTTTATAAAACAGTGAGACCGCGTCTAAGAATTCCATACCGTTCGAAAGTTATTGTCGAAACGGTGACCGAAGGTCACTTTTCGACGCATATTGAATGCCATTACGGCTCGTTAATAACTATCCACTAACGTATTTTTTACACAAAATTTGATTTTGAGACGAGTGATCTCGCGATGTAGAAAAAATATTTTGAAGCCAAATTTCGGAACAATGCAGTAGACTTCCATTTTTACGCCCATCTATCGGATCATAATTGGAATCCATTTTTCTGGCAACTTACTTTGTAAAATACACACGACAATAATTCTCTCGATTTCCATCGAAAAATTACAACATTATTGTTCAAATTCAAATATCAAAAAGTGTGCTTTCTAAAACATTCAGGCCGCCTCTAAGAATTCCTTACCGTTCAAAACTTATGGTCGAAACGGTGAACGAAAGACACATTTCAACACATTTTCAAAGCAATCAAATCTCGTGAACGACTTGCCACCAACTTATTTTTTACCCAAAACTTGATTCTGAGATGATTGTCCTCGTGATATAGGAAAAATATTTCCAGCCCAAATTGGGAATAAAACATTACACTTCCACTTTTACGCCCATCTATCGGATCATAATTGGCATCCATATTCCCGGTAACTCGCTGGGCCAAATACAAACAACTATAACTCTCACGATTTCCATCGAAAAAATACAAAATTTGAGTTCAAATTCAAGCTCTGGATGTGAACTTTATAAAACAGTGAGACCGCGTCTAAGAATTCCATACCGTTCGAAAGTTATTGTCGAAACGGTGACCGAAGGTCACTTTTCGACGCATATTGAATGCGATTACGGCTCGTTAATAACTATCCACTAACGTATTTTTTACACAAAATTTGATTTTGAGACGAGTGATCTCGCGATGTAGAAAAAATATTTTGAAGCCAAATTCCGGAACAATGCAGTAGACTTCCATTTTTACGCCCATCTATCGGATCATAATTGGAATCCATTTTTCTGGCAACTTACTTTGTAAAATACACACGACAATAATTCTCTCGATTTCCATCGAAAAATTACAACATTATTGTTCAAATTCAAATATCAAAATGTGTGCTTTCTAAAACATTCAGGCTGCCTCTAAGAATTCCTTACCGTTCAAAACTTATGGTCGAAACGGTGAACGAAAGACACATTTCAACACATTTTCAAAGCAATCAAATCTCGTGAACGACTTGCCACCAACGTATTTTTTACCCAAAACTTGATTCTGGGATGATTGTCCTCGTGATATAGGAAAAATATTTCCAGTCCAAATTGGGAATAAAACATTACACTTCCACTTTTACGCCCATCTATCGGATCATAATTGGCATCCATATTCCCGGTAACTCGCTGGGCCAAATACAAACAACTATAACTCTCACGATTTCCATCGAAAAAATACAAAATTTGAGTTCAAATTCAAGCTCTGGATGTGAACTTTATAAAACAGTGAGACCGCGTCTAAGAATTCCATACCGTTCCAAAGTTATTGTCGAAACGGTGACCGAAGGTCACTTTTCGACGCATATTGAATGCGATTACGGCTCGTTAATAACTATCCACTAACGTATTTTTTACACAAAATTTGATTTTGAGACGAGTGATCTCGCGATGTAGAAAAAATATTTTGAAGCCAAATTCCGGAACAATGCAGTAGACTTCCATTTTTACGCCCATCTATCGGATCATAATTGGAATCCATTTTTCTGGCAACTTACTTTGTAAAATACACACGACAATAATTCTCTCGATTTCCATCGAAAAATTACAACATTATTGTTCAAATTCAAATATCAAAATGTGTGCTTTCTAAAACATTCAGGCCGCCTCTAAGAATTCCTTACCGTTCAAAACTTATGGTCGAAACGGTGAACGAAAGAGACATTTCAACACATTTTCAAAGCAATCAAATCTCGTGAACGACTTGCCACCAACTTATTTTTTACCCAAAACTTGATTCTGAGATGATTGTCCTCGTGATATAGGAAATATATTTCCAGCCCAAATTGGGAATAAAACATTACACTTCCACTTTTACGCCCATCTATCGGATCCTAATTGGCATCCATATTCCCGGTAACTCGCTGGGCCAAATACAAACAACTATAACTCTCACGATTTCCATCGAAAAAATACAAAATTTGAGTTCAAATTCAAGCTCTGGATGTGAACTTTTTAAAACAGTAAGACCGCGTCTAAGAATTCCTTACCGTTCAAAAGTTATTGTCGAAACGGTGACCGAAGGTCACTTTTCGACGCATGTTGAATGCGATTACGGCTCGTTAATAACTATCCACTAAAGTATATTTTACACAAAATTTGATTTTGAGACAAGTGCTTTCGCGATATAGAAAAAATATTTTCAAGCCAAATTCCAGAACCAAGCAGTAGACTTCCATTTTTATGCCCATCTATCGGATCATAATTGGAATCCATTTTTCTGGCAACTTACTTTGTAAAATACACACGACAATAATTCTCTCGATTTCCATCGAAAAATTACAACATTATTGTTCAAATTCAAATATCAAAATGTGTGCTTTCTAAAACATTCAGGCCGCCTCTAAGAATTCCTTACCGTTCAAAACTTATGGTCGAAACGGTGAACGAAAGACACATTTCAACACATTTTCAAAGCAATCAAATCTCGTGAACGACTTGCCACCAACGTATTTTTTACCCAAAACTTGATTCTGAGATGATTGTCCTCGTGATATAGGAAAAATATTTCCAGTCCAAATTGGGAATAAAACATTACACTTCCACTTTTACGCCCATCTATCGGATCATAATTGGCATCCATATTCCCGGTAACTCGCTGGGCCAAATACAAACAACTATAACTCTCACGATTTCCATCGAAAAAATACAAAATTTGAGTTCAAATTCAAGCTCTGGATGTGAACTTTATAAAACAGTGAGACCGCGTCTAAGAATTCCATACCGTTCGAAATTTATTGTCGAAACGGTGACCGAAGGTCACTTTTCGACGCATATTGAATGCGATTACGGCTCGTTAATAACTATCCACTAACGTATTTTTTACACAAAATTTGATTTTGAGACGAGTGATCTCGCGATGTAGAAAAAATATTTTGAAGCCAAATTCCGGAACAATGCAGTAGACTTCCATTTTTACGCCCATCTATCGGATCATAATTGGAATCCATTTTTCTGGCAACTTACTTTGTAAAATACACACGACAATAATTCTCTCGATTTCCATCGAAAAATTACAACATTATTGTTCAAATTCAAATATCAAAATGTGTGCTTTCTAAAACATTCAGGCCGCCTCTAAGAATTCCTTACCGTTCAAAACTTATGGTCGAAACGGTGAACGAAAGACACATTTCAACACATTTTCAAAGCAATCAAATCTCGTGAACGACTTGCCACCAACTTATTTTTTACCCAAAAATTGATTCTGAGATGATTGTCCTCGTGATATAGGAAAAATATTTCCAGCCCAAATTGGGAATAAAACATTACACTTCCACTTTTACGCCCATCTATCGGATCATAATTGGCATCCATATTCCCGGTAACTCGCTGGGCCAAATACAAACAACTATAACTCTCACGATTTCCATCAAAAAAATACAAAATTTGAGTTCAAATTCAAGCTCTGGATGTGAACTTTATAAAACAGTCAGACCGCGTCTAAGAATTCCTTACCGTTCAAAAGTTATTGTTGAAACGGTGACCGAAGGTCACTTTTCGACGAATGTTGAATGCGATTACGGCTCGTTAATAACTATCCACTAAAGTATATTTTACACAAAATTTGATTTTGAGACGAGTGATCTCGCGATATAGAAAAAATATTTTGAAGCCAAATTCCGGAACAAAGCAGTAGACTTCCATTTTTACGCCCATCTATCGGATCATAATTGGAATCCATTTTTCTGGCAACTTACTTTGTAAAATACACACGACAATAATTCTCTCGATTTCCATCGAAAAATTACAACATTATTGTTCAAATTCAAATATCAAAATGTGTGCTTTCTAAAACATTCAGGCCGCCTCTAAGAATTCCTTACCGTTCAAAACTTATGGTCGAAACGGTGAACGAAAGACACATTTCAACACATTTTCAAAGCAATCAAATCTCGTGAACGACTTGCCACCAACGTATTTTTTACCCAAAACTTGATTCTGAGATGATTCTCCTCGTGATATAGGAAAAATATTTCCAGCCCAAATTGGGAATAAAACATTACACTTCCACTTTTACGCCCATCTATCGGATCATAATTGGCATCCATATTCCCGGTAACTCGCTGGGCCAAATACAAACAACTATAACTCTCACGATTTCCATCGAAAAAATACAAAATTTGAGTTCAAATTCAAGCTCTGGATGTGACCTTTATAAAACAGTGAGACCGCGTCTAAGAATTCCATACCGTTCGAAAGTTATTGTCGAAACGGTGACCGAAGGTCACTTTTCGACGCATATTGAATGCCATTACGGCTCGTTAATAACTATCCACTAACGTATTTTTTACACAAAATTTGATTTTGAGACGAGTGATCTCGCGATGTAGAAAAAATATTTTGAAGCCAAATTTCGGAACAATGCAGTAGACTTCCATTTTTACGCCCATCTATCGGATCATAATTGGAATCCATTTTTCTGGCAACTTACTTTGTAAAATACACACGACAATAATTCTCTCGATTTCCATCGAAAAATTACAACATTATTGTTCAAATTCAAATATCAAAAAGTGTGCTTTCTAAAACATTCAGGCCGCCTCTAAGAATTCCTTACCGTTCAAAACTTATGGTCGAAACGGTGAACGAAAGACACATTTCAACACATTTTCAAAGCAATCAAATCTCGTGAACGACTTGCCACCAACTTATTTTTTACCCAAAACTTGATTCTGAGATGATTGTCCTCGTGATATAGGAAAAATATTTCCAGCCCAAATTGGGAATAAAACATTACACTTCCACTTTTACGCCCATCTATCGGATCATAATTGGCATCCATATTCCCGGTAACTCGCTGGGCCAAATACAAACAACTATAACTCTCACGATTTCCATCGAAAAAATACAAAATTTGAGTTCAAATTCAAGCTCTGGATGTGAACTTTATAAAACAGTGAGACCGCGTCTAAGAATTCCATACCGTTCGAAAGTTATTGTCGAAACGGTGACCGAAGGTCACTTTTCGACGCATATTGAATGCGATTACGGCTCGTTAATAACTATCCACTAACGTATTTTTTACACAAAATTTGATTTTGAGACGAGTGATCTCGCGATGTAGAAAAAATATTTTGAAGCCAAATTCCGGAACAATGCAGTAGACTTCCATTTTTACGCCCATCTATCAGATCATAATTGGAATCCATTTTTCTGGCAACTTACTTTGTAAAATACACACGACAATAATTCTCTCGATTTCCATCGAAAAATTACAACATTATTGTTCAAATTCAAATATCAAAATGTGTGCTTTCTAAAACATTCAGGCGGCCTCTAAGAATTCCTTACCGTTCAAAACTTATGGTCGAAACGGTGAACGAAAGACACATTTCAACACATTTTCAAAGCAATCAAATCTCGTGAACGACTTGCCACCAACGTATTTTTTACCCAAAACTTGATTCTGAGATGATTCTCCTCGTGATATAGGAAAAATATTTCCAGCCCAAATTGGGAATAAAACATTACACTTCCACTTTTACGCCCATCTATCGGATCATAATTGGCATCCATATTCCCGGTAACTCGCTGGGCCAAATACAAACAACTATAACTCTCACGATTTCCATCGAAAAAATACAAAATTTGAGTTCAAATTCAAGCTCTGGATGTGAACTTTATAAAACAGTGAGACCGCGTCTAAGAATTCCTTACCGTTCGAAAGTTATTGTCGAAACGGTGACCGTAGGTCACTTTTCGACGCATATTGAATGCGATTACGGCTCGTTAATAACTATCCACTAACGTATTTTTTACACAAAATTTGATTTTGAGACGAGTGATCTCGCGATGTAGAAAAAATATTTTGAAGCCAAATTCCGGAACAAAGCAGTAGACTTCCATTTTTACGCCCATCTATCGGATCATAATTGGAATCCATTTTTCTGGCAACTTACTTTGTAAAATACACACGACAATAATTCTCTCGATTTCCATCGAAAAATTACAACATTATTGTTCAAATTCAAATATCAAAATGTGTGCTTTCTAAAACATTCAGGCCGCCTCTAAGAATTCCTTACCGTTCAAAACTTATGGTCGAAACGGTGAACGAAAGACACATTTCAACACATTTTCAAAGCAATCAAATCTCGTGAACGACTTGCCACCAACGTATTTTTTACCCAAAACTTGATTCTGAGATGATTCTCCTCGTGATATAGGAAAAATATTTCCAGCCCAAATTGGGAATAAAACATTACACTTCCACTTTTACGCCCATCTATCGGATCATAATTGGCATCCATATTCCCGGTAACTCGCTGGGCCAAATACAAACAACTATAACTCTCACGATTTCCATCGAAAAAATACAAAATTTGAGTTCAAATTCAAGCTCTGGATGTGACCTTTATAAAACAGTGAGACCGCGTCTAAGAATTCCATACCGTTCGAAAGTTATTGTCGAAACGGTGACCGAAGGTCACTTTTCGACGCATATTGAATGCCATTACGGCTCGTTAATAACTATCCACTAACGTATTTTTTACACAAAATTTGATTTTGAGACGAGTGATCTCGCGATGTAGAAAAAATATTTTGAAGCCAAATTTCGGAACAATGCAGTAGACTTCCATTTTTACGCCCATCTATCGGATCATAATTGGAATCCATTTTTCTGGCAACTTACTTTGTAAAATACACACGACAATAATTCTCTCGATTTCCATCGAAAAATTACAACATTATTGTTCAAATTCAAATATCAAAAAGTGTGCTTTCTAAAACATTCAGGCCGCCTCTAAGAATTCCTTACCGTTCAAAACTTATGGTCGAAACGGTGAACGAAAGACACATTTCAACACATTTTCAAAGCAATCAAATCTCGTGAACGACTTGCCACCAACTTATTTTTTACCCAAAACTTGATTCTGAGATGATTGTCCTCGTGATATAGGAAAAATATTTCCAGCCCAAATTGGGAATAAAACATTACACTTCCACTTTTACGCCCATCTATCGGATCATAATTGGCATCCATATTCCCGGTAACTCGCTGGGCCAAATACAAACAACTATAACTCTCACGATTTCCATCGAAAAAATACAAAATTTGAGTTCAAATTCAAGCTCTGGATGTGAACTTTATAAAACAGTGAGACCGCGTCTAAGAATTCCATACCGTTCGAAAGTTATTGTCGAAACGGTGACCGAAGGTCACTTTTCGACGCATATTGAATGCGATTACGGCTCGTTAATAACTATCCACTAACGTATTTTTTACACAAAATTTGATTTTGAGACGAGTGATCTCGCGATGTAGAAAAAATATTTTGAAGCCAAATTCCGGAACAATGCAGTAGACTTCCATTTTTACGCCCATCTATCGGATCATAATTGGAATCCATTTTTCTGGCAACTTACTTTGTAAAATACACACGACAATAATTCTCTCGATTTCCATCGAAAAATTACAACATTATTGTTCAAATTCAAATATCAAAATGTGTGCTTTCTAAAACATTCAGGCTGCCTCTAAGAATTCCTTACCGTTCAAAACTTATGGTCGAAACGGTGAACGAAAGACACATTTCAACACATTTTCAAAGCAATCAAATCTCGTGAACGACTTGCCACCAACGTATTTTTTACCCAAAACTTGATTCTGGGATGATTGTCCTCGTGATATAGGAAAAATATTTCCAGTCCAAATTGGGAATAAAACATTACACTTCCACTTTTACGCCCATCTATCGGATCATAATTGGCATCCATATTCCCGGTAACTCGCTGGGCCAAATACAAACAACTATAACTCTCACGATTTCCATCGAAAAAATACAAAATTTGAGTTCAAATTCAAGCTCTGGATGTGAACTTTATAAAACAGTGAGACCGCGTCTAAGAATTCCATACCGTTCCAAAGTTATTGTCGAAACGGTGACCGAAGGTCACTTTTCGACGCATATTGAATGCGATTACGGCTCGTTAATAACTATCCACTAACGTATTTTTTACACAAAATTTGATTTTGAGACGAGTGATCTCGCGATGTAGAAAAAATATTTTGAAGCCAAATTCCGGAACAATGCAGTAGACTTCCATTTTTACGCCCATCTATCGGATCATAATTGGAATCCATTTTTCTGGCAACTTACTTTGTAAAATACACACGACAATAATTCTCTCGATTTCCATCGAAAAATTACAACATTATTGTTCAAATTCAAATAT
Source organism: Quercus robur (assembly GCF_932294415.1). Classification (NCBI taxonomy): domain Eukaryota; kingdom Viridiplantae; phylum Streptophyta; class Magnoliopsida; order Fagales; family Fagaceae; genus Quercus; species Quercus robur. The sequence continues at coordinate 33,525 of NW_026088400.1, read as the reverse complement.
CAAAATGTGTGCTTTCTAAAACATTCAGGCCGCCTCTAAGAATTCCTTACCGTTCAAAACTTATGGTCGAAACGGTGAACGAAAGAGACATTTCAACACATTTTCAAAGCAATCAAATCTCGTGAACGACTTGCCACCAACTTATTTTTTACCCAAAACTTGATTCTGAGATGATTGTCCTCGTGATATAGGAAATATATTTCCAGCCCAAATTGGGAATAAAACATTACACTTCCACTTTTACGCCCATCTATCGGATCCTAATTGGCATCCATATTCCCGGTAACTCGCTGGGCCAAATACAAACAACTATAACTCTCACGATTTCCATCGAAAAAATACAAAATTTGAGTTCAAATTCAAGCTCTGGATGTGAACTTTTTAAAACAGTAAGACCGCGTCTAAGAATTCCTTACCGTTCAAAAGTTATTGTCGAAACGGTGACCGAAGGTCACTTTTCGACGCATGTTGAATGCGATTACGGCTCGTTAATAACTATCCACTAAAGTATATTTTACACAAAATTTGATTTTGAGACAAGTGCTCTCGCGATATAGAAAAAATATTTTCAAGCCAAATTCCAGAACCAAGCAGTAGACTTCCATTTTTATGCCCATCTATCGGATCATAATTGGAATCCATTTTTCTGGCAACTTACTTTGTAAAATACACACGACAATAATTCTCTCGATTTCCATCGAAAAATTACAACATTATTGTTCAAATTCAAATATCAAAATGTGTGCTTTCTAAAACATTCAGGCCGCCTCTAAGAATTCCTTACCGTTCAAAACTTATGGTCGAAACGGTGAACGAAAGACACATTTCAACACATTTTCAAAGCAATCAAATCTCGTGAACGACTTGCCACCAACGTATTTTTTACCCAAAACTTGATTCTGAGATGATTGTCCTCGTGATATAGGAAAAATATTTCCAGTCCAAATTGGGAATAAAACATTACACTTCCACTTTTACGCCCATCTATCGGATCATAATTGGCATCCATATTCCCGGTAACTCGCTGGGCCAAATACAAACAACTATAACTCTCACGATTTCCATCGAAAAAATACAAAATTTGAGTTCAAATTCAAGCTCTGGATGTGAACTTTATAAAACAGTGAGACCGCGTCTAAGAATTCCATACCGTTCCAAAGTTATTGTCGAAACGGTGACCGAAGGTCACTTTTCGACGCATATTGAATGCGATTACGGCTCGTTAATAACTATCCACTAACGTATTTTTTACACAAAATTTGATTTTGAGACGAGTGATCTCGCGATGTAGAAAAAATATTTTGAAGCCAAATTCCGGAACAATGCAGTAGACTTCCATTTTTACGCCCATCTATCGGATCATAATTGGAATCCATTTTTCTGGCAACTTACTTTGTAAAATACACACGACAATAATTCTCTCGATTTCCATCGAAAAATTACAACATTATTGTTCAAATTCAAATATCAAAATGTGTGCTTTCTAAAACATTCAGGCCGCCTCTAAGAATTCCTTACCGTTCAAAACTTATGGTCGAAACGGTGAACGAAAGACACATTTCAACACATTTTCAAAGCAATCAAATCTCGTGAACGACTTGCCACCAACTTATTTTTTACCCAAAACTTGATTCTGAGATGATTGTCCTCGTGATATAGGAAAAATATTTCCAGCCCAAATTGGGAATAAAACATTACACTTCCACTTTTACGCCCATCTATCGGATCATAATTGGCATCCATATTCCCGGTAACTCGCTGGGCCAAATACAAACAACTATAACTCTCACGATTTCCATCAAAAAAATACAAAATTTGAGTTCAAATTCAAGCTCTGGATGTGAACTTTATAAAACAGTCAGACCGCGTCTAAGAATTCCTTACCGTTCAAAAGTTATTGTTGAAACGGTGACCGAAGGTCACTTTTCGACGAATGTTGAATGCGATTACGGCTCGTTAATAACTATCCACTAAAGTATATTTTACACAAAATTTGATTTTGAGACGAGTGATCTCGCGATATAGAAAAAATATTTTGAAGCCAAATTCCGGAACAAAGCAGTAGACTTCCATTTTTACGCCCATCTATCGGATCATAATTGGAATCCATTTTTCTGGCAACTTACTTTGTAAAATACACACGACAATAATTCTCTCGATTTCCATCGAAAAATTACAACATTATTGTTCAAATTCAAATATCAAAATGTGTGCTTTCTAAAACATTCAGGCCGCCTCTAAGAATTCCTTACCGTTCAAAACTTATGGTCGAAACGGTGAACGAAAGACACATTTCAACACATTTTCAAAGCAATCAAATCTCGTGAACGACTTGCCACCAACGTATTTTTTACCCAAAACTTGATTCTGAGATGATTCTCCTCGTGATATAGGAAAAATATTTCCAGCCCAAATTGGGAATAAAACATTACACTTCCACTTTTACGCCCATCTATCGGATCATAATTGGCATCCATATTCCCGGTAACTCGCTGGGCCAAATACAAACAACTATAACTCTCACGATTTCCATCGAAAAAATACAAAATTTGAGTTCAAATTCAAGCTCTGGATGTGAACTTTATAAAACAGTGAGACCGCGTCTAAGAATTCCTTACCGTTCGAAAGTTATTGTCGAAACGGTGACCGTAGGTCACTTTTCGACGCATATTGAATGCGATTACGGCTCGTTAATAACTATCCACTAACGTATTTTTTACACAAAATTTGATTTTGAGACGAGTGATCTCGCGATGTAGAAAAAATATTTTGAAGCCAAATTCCGGAACAAAGCAGTAGACTTCCATTTTTACGCCCATCTATCGGATCATAATTGGAATCCATTTTTCTGGCAACTTACTTTGTAAAATACACACGACAATAATTCTCTCGATTTCCATCGAAAAATTACAACATTATTGTTCAAATTCAAATATCAAAATGTGTGCTTTCTAAAACATTCAGGCCGCCTCTAAGAATTCCTTACCGTTCAAAACTTATGGTCGAAACGGTGAACGAAAGACACATTTCAACACATTTTCAAAGCAATCAAATCTCGTGAACGACTTGCCACCAACGTATTTTTTACCCAAAACTTGATTCTGAGATGATTCTCCTCGTGATATAGGAAAAATATTTCCAGCCCAAATTGGGAATAAAACATTACACTTCCACTTTTACGCCCATCTATCGGATCATAATTGGCATCCATATTCCCGGTAACTCGCTGGGCCAAATACAAACAACTATAACTCTCACGATTTCCATCGAAAAAATACAAAATTTGAGTTCAAATTCAAGCTCTGGATGTGACCTTTATAAAACAGTGAGACCGCGTCTAAGAATTCCATACCGTTCGAAAGTTATTGTCGAAACGGTGACCGAAGGTCACTTTTCGACGCATATTGAATGCCATTACGGCTCGTTAATAACTATCCACTAACGTATTTTTTACACAAAATTTGATTTTGAGACGAGTGATCTCGCGATGTAGAAAAAATATTTTGAAGCCAAATTTCGGAACAATGCAGTAGACTTCCATTTTTACGCCCATCTATCGGATCATAATTGGAATCCATTTTTCTGGCAACTTACTTTGTAAAATACACACGACAATAATTCTCTCGATTTCCATCGAAAAATTACAACATTATTGTTCAAATTCAAATATCAAAAAGTGTGCTTTCTAAAACATTCAGGCCGCCTCTAAGAATTCCTTACCGTTCAAAACTTATGGTCGAAACGGTGAACGAAAGACACATTTCAACACATTTTCAAAGCAATCAAATCTCGTGAACGACTTGCCACCAACTTATTTTTTACCCAAAACTTGATTCTGAGATGATTGTCCTCGTGATATAGGAAAAATATTTCCAGCCCAAATTGGGAATAAAACATTACACTTCCACTTTTACGCCCATCTATCGGATCATAATTGGCATCCATATTCCCGGTAACTCGCTGGGCCAAATACAAACAACTATAACTCTCACGATTTCCATCGAAAAAATACAAAATTTGAGTTCAAATTCAAGCTCTGGATGTGAACTTTATAAAACAGTGAGACCGCGTCTAAGAATTCCATACCGTTCGAAAGTTATTGTCGAAACGGTGACCGAAGGTCACTTTTCGACGCATATTGAATGCGATTACGGCTCGTTAATAACTATCCACTAACGTATTTTTTACACAAAATTTGATTTTGAGACGAGTGATCTCGCGATGTAGAAAAAATATTTTGAAGCCAAATTCCGGAACAATGCAGTAGACTTCCATTTTTACGCCCATCTATCGGATCATAATTGGAATCCATTTTTCTGGCAACTTACTTTGTAAAATACACACGACAATAATTCTCTCGATTTCCATCGAAAAATTACAACATTATTGTTCAAATTCAAATATCAAAATGTGTGCTTTCTAAAACATTCAGGCTGCCTCTAAGAATTCCTTACCGTTCAAAACTTATGGTCGAAACGGTGAACGAAAGACACATTTCAACACATTTTCAAAGCAATCAAATCTCGTGAACGACTTGCCACCAACGTATTTTTTACCCAAAACTTGATTCTGAGATGATTCTCCTCGTGATATAGGAAAAATATTTCCAGCCCAAATTGGGAATAAAACATTACACTTCCACTTTTACGCCCATCTATCGGATCATAATTGGCATCCATATTCCCGGTAACTCGCTGGGCCAAATACAAACAACTATAACTCTCACGATTTCCATCGAAAAAATACAAAATTTGAGTTCAAATTCAAGCTCTGGATGTGAACTTTATAAAACAGTGAGACCGCGTCTAAGAATTCCTTACCGTTCGAAAGTTATTGTCGAAACGGTGACCGTAGGTCACTTTTCGACGCATATTGAATGCGATTACGGCTCGTTAATAACTATCCACTAACGTATTTTTTACACAAAATTTGATTTTGAGACGAGTGATCTCGCGATGTAGAAAAAATATTTTGAAGCCAAATTCCGGAACAAAGCAGTAGACTTCCATTTTTACGCCCATCTATCGGATCATAATTGGAATCCATTTTTCTGGCAACTTACTTTGTAAAATACACACGACAATAATTCTCTCGATTTCCATCGAAAAATTACAACATTATTGTTCAAATTCAAATATCAAAATGTGTGCTTTCTAAAACATTCAGGCCGCCTCTAAGAATTCCTTACCGTTCAAAACTTATGGTCGAAACGGTGAACGAAAGACACATTTCAACACATTTTCAAAGCAATCAAATCTCGTGAACGACTTGCCACCAACGTATTTTTTACCCAAAACTTGATTCTGAGATGATTCTCCTCGTGATATAGGAAAAATATTTCCAGCCCAAATTGGGAATAAAACATTACACTTCCACTTTTACGCCCATCTATCGGATCATAATTGGCATCCATATTCCCGGTAACTCGCTGGGCCAAATACAAACAACTATAACTCTCACGATTTCCATCGAAAAAATACAAAATTTGAGTTCAAATTCAAGCTCTGGATGTGACCTTTATAAAACAGTGAGACCGCGTCTAAGAATTCCATACCGTTCGAAAGTTATTGTCGAAACGGTGACCGAAGGTCACTTTTCGACGCATATTGAATGCCATTACGGCTCGTTAATAACTATCCACTAACGTATTTTTTACACAAAATTTGATTTTGAGACGAGTGATCTCGCGATGTAGAAAAAATATTTTGAAGCCAAATTTCGGAACAATGCAGTAGACTTCCATTTTTACGCCCATCTATCGGATCATAATTGGAATCCATTTTTCTGGCAACTTACTTTGTAAAATACACACGACAATAATTCTCTCGATTTCCATCGAAAAATTACAACATTATTGTTCAAATTCAAATATCAAAAAGTGTGCTTTCTAAAACATTCAGGCCGCCTCTAAGAATTCCTTACCGTTCAAAACTTATGGTCGAAACGGTGAACGAAAGACACATTTCAACACATTTTCAAAGCAATCAAATCTCGTGAACGACTTGCCACCAACTTATTTTTTACCCAAAACTTGATTCTGAGATGATTGTCCTCGTGATATAGGAAAAATATTTCCAGCCCAAATTGGGAATAAAACATTACACTTCCACTTTTACGCCCATCTATCGGATCATAATTGGCATCCATATTCCCGGTAACTCGCTGGGCCAAATACAAACAACTATAACTCTCACGATTTCCATCGAAAAAATACAAAATTTGAGTTCAAATTCAAGCTCTGGATGTGAACTTTATAAAACAGTGAGACCGCGTCTAAGAATTCCATACCGTTCGAAAGTTATTGTCGAAACGGTGACCGAAGGTCACTTTTCGACGCATATTGAATGCGATTACGGCTCGTTAATAACTATCCACTAACGTATTTTTTACACAAAATTTGATTTTGAGACGAGTGATCTCGCGATGTAGAAAAAATATTTTGAAGCCAAATTCCGGAACAATGCAGTAGACTTCCATTTTTACGCCCATCTATCGGATCATAATTGGAATCCATTTTTCTGGCAACTTACTTTGTAAAATACACACGACAATAATTCTCTCGATTTCCATCGAAAAATTACAACATTATTGTTCAAATTCAAATATCAAAATGTGTGCTTTCTAAAACATTCAGGCTGCCTCTAAGAATTCCTTACCGTTCAAAACTTATGGTCGAAACGGTGAACGAAAGACACATTTCAACACATTTTCAAAGCAATCAAATCTCGTGAACGACTTGCCACCAACGTATTTTTTACCCAAAACTTGATTCTGGGATGATTGTCCTCGTGATATAGGAAAAATATTTCCAGTCCAAATTGGGAATAAAACATTACACTTCCACTTTTACGCCCATCTATCGGATCATAATTGGCATCCATATTCCCGGTAACTCGCTGGGCCAAATACAAACAACTATAACTCTCACGATTTCCATCGAAAAAATACAAAATTTGAGTTCAAATTCAAGCTCTGGATGTGAACTTTATAAAACAGTGAGACCGCGTCTAAGAATTCCATACCGTTCCAAAGTTATTGTCGAAACGGTGACCGAAGGTCACTTTTCGACGCATATTGAATGCGATTACGGCTCGTTAATAACTATCCACTAACGTATTTTTTACACAAAATTTGATTTTGAGACGAGTGATCTCGCGATGTAGAAAAAATATTTTGAAGCCAAATTCCGGAACAATGCAGTAGACTTCCATTTTTACGCCCATCTATCGGATCATAATTGGAATCCATTTTTCTGGCAACTTACTTTGTAAAATACACACGACAATAATTCTCTCGATTTCCATCGAAAAATTACAACATTATTGTTCAAATTCAAATATCAAAATGTGTGCTTTCTAAAACATTCAGGCCGCCTCTAAGAATTCCTTACCGTTCAAAACTTATGGTCGAAACGGTGAACGAAAGACACATTTCAACACATTTTCAAAGCAATCAAATCTCGTGAACGACTTGCCACCAACGTATTTTTTACCCAAAACTTGATTCTGAGATGATTCTCCTCGTGATATAGGAAAAATATTTCCAGCCCAAATTGGGAATAAAACATTACACTTCCACTTTTACGCCCATCTATCGGATCATAATTGGCATCCATATTCCCGGTAACTCGCTGGGCCAAATACAAACAACTATAACTCTCACGATTTCCATCGAAAAAATACAAAATTTGAGTTCAAATTCAAGCTCTGGATGTGACCTTTATAAAACAGTGAGACCGCGTCTAAGAATTCCATACCGTTCGAAAGTTATTGTCGAAACGGTGACCGAAGGTCACTTTTCGACGCATATTGAATGCCATTACGGCTCGTTAATAACTATCCACTAACGTATTTTTTACACAAAATTTGATTTTGAGACGAGTGATCTCGCGATGTAGAAAAAATATTTTGAAGCCAAATTTCGGAACAATGCAGTAGACTTCCATTTTTACGCCCATCTATCGGATCATAATTGGAATCCATTTTTCTGGCAACTTACTTTGTAAAATACACACGACAATAATTCTCTCGATTTCCATCGAAAAATTACAACATTATTGTTCAAATTCAAATATCAAAAAGTGTGCTTTCTAAAACATTCAGGCCGCCTCTAAGAATTCCTTACCGTTCAAAACTTATGGTCGAAACGGTGAACGAAAGACACATTTCAACACATTTTCAAAGCAATCAAATCTCGTGAACGACTTGCCACCAACTTATTTTTTACCCAAAACTTGATTCTGAGATGATTGTCCTCGTGATATAGGAAAAATATTTCCAGCCCAAATTGGGAATAAAACATTACACTTCCACTTTTACGCCCATCTATCGGATCATAATTGGCATCCATATTCCCGGTAACTCGCTGGGCCAAATACAAACAACTATAACTCTCACGATTTCCATCGAAAAAATACAAAATTTGAGTTCAAATTCAAGCTCTGGATGTGAACTTTATAAAACAGTGAGACCGCGTCTAAGAATTCCATACCGTTCGAAAGTTATTGTCGAAACGGTGACCGAAGGTCACTTTTCGACGCATATTGAATGCGATTACGGCTCGTTAATAACTATCCACTAACGTATTTTTTACACAAAATTTGATTTTGAGACGAGTGATCTCGCGATGTAGAAAAAATATTTTGAAGCCAAATTCCGGAACAATGCAGTAGACTTCCATTTTTACGCCCATCTATCGGATCATAATTGGAATCCATTTTTCTGGCAACTTACTTTGTAAAATACACACGACAATAATTCTCTCGATTTCCATCGAAAAATTACAACATTATTGTTCAAATTCAAATATCAAAATGTGTGCTTTCTAAAACATTCAGGCTGCCTCTAAGAATTCCTTACCGTTCAAAACTTATGGTCGAAACGGTGAACGAAAGACACATTTCAACACATTTTCAAAGCAATCAAATCTCGTGAACGACTTGCCACCAACGTATTTTTTACCCAAAACTTGATTCTGGGATGATTGTCCTCGTGATATAGGAAAAATATTTCCAGTCCAAATTGGGAATAAAACATTACACTTCCACTTTTACGCCCATCTATCGGATCATAATTGGCATCCATATTCCCGGTAACTCGCTGGGCCAAATACAAACAACTATAACTCTCACGATTTCCATCGAAAAAATACAAAATTTGAGTTCAAATTCAAGCTCTGGATGTGAACTTTATAAAACAGTGAGACCGCGTCTAAGAATTCCATACCGTTCCAAAGTTATTGTCGAAACGGTGACCGAAGGTCACTTTTCGACGCATATTGAATGCGATTACGGCTCGTTAATAACTATCCACTAACGTATTTTTTACACAAAATTTGATTTTGAGACGAGTGATCTCGCGATGTAGAAAAAATATTTTGAAGCCAAATTCCGGAACAATGCAGTAGACTTCCATTTTTACGCCCATCTATCGGATCATAATTGGAATCCATTTTTCTGGCAACTTACTTTGTAAAATACACACGACAATAATTCTCTCGATTTCCATCGAAAAATTACAACATTATTGTTCAAATTCAAATATCAAAATGTGTGCTTTCTAAAACATTCAGGCCGCCTCTAAGAATTCCTTACCGTTCAAAACTTATGGTCGAAACGGTGAACGAAAGAGACATTTCAACACATTTTCAAAGCAATCAAATCTCGTGAACGACTTGCCACCAACTTATTTTTTACCCAAAACTTGATTCTGAGATGATTGTCCTCGTGATATAGGAAATATATTTCCAGCCCAAATTGGGAATAAAACATTACACTTCCACTTTTACGCCCATCTATCGGATCCTAATTGGCATCCATATTCCCGGTAACTCGCTGGGCCAAATACAAACAACTATAACTCTCACGATTTCCATCGAAAAAATACAAAATTTGAGTTCAAATTCAAGCTCTGGATGTGAACTTTTTAAAACAGTAAGACCGCGTCTAAGAATTCCTTACCGTTCAAAAGTTATTGTCGAAACGGTGACCGAAGGTCACTTTTCGACGCATGTTGAATGCGATTACGGCTCGTTAATAACTATCCACTAAAGTATATTTTACACAAAATTTGATTTTGAGACAAGTGCTCTCGCGATATAGAAAAAATATTTTCAAGCCAAATTCCAGAACCAAGCAGTAGACTTCCATTTTTATGCCCATCTATCGGATCATAATTGGAATCCATTTTTCTGGCAACTTACTTTGTAAAATACACACGACAATAATTCTCTCGATTTCCATCGAAAAATTACAACATTATTGTTCAAATTCAAATATCAAAATGTGTGCTTTCTAAAACATTTAGGCTGCCTCTAAGAATTCCTTACCGTTCAAAACTTATGGTCGAAACGGTGAACGAAAGACACATTTCAACACATTTTCAAAGCAATCAAATCTCGTGAACGACTTGCCACCAACGTATTTTTTACCCAAAACTTGATTCTGAGATGATTGTCCTCGTGATATAGGAAAAATATTTCCAGTCCAAATTGGGAATAAAACATTACACTTCCACTTTTACGCCCATCTATCGGATCATAATTGGCATCCATATTCCCGGTAACTCGCTGGGCCAAATACAAACAACTATAACTCTCACGATTTCCATCGAAAAAATACAAAATTTGAGTTCAAATTCAAGCTCTGGATGTGAACTTTATAAAACAGTGAGACCGCGTCTAAGAATTCCATACCGTTCCAAAGTTATTGTCGAAACGGTGACCGAAGGTCACTTTTCGACGCATATTGAATGCGATTACGGCTCGTTAATAACTATCCACTAACGTATTTTTTACACAAAATTTGATTTTGAGACGAGTGATCTCGCGATGTAGAAAAAATATTTTGAAGCCAAATTCCGGAACAATGCAGTAGACTTCCATTTTTACGCCCATCTATCGGATCATAATTGGAATCCATTTTTCTGGCAACTTACTTTGTAAAATACACACGACAATAATTCTCTCGATTTCCATCGAAAAATTACAACATTATTGTTCAAATTCAAATATCAAAATGTGTGCTTTCTAAAACATTCAGGCCGCCTCTAAGAATTCCTTACCGTTCAAAACTTATGGTCGAAACGGTGAACGAAAGAGACATTTCAACACATTTTCAAAGCAATCAAATCTCGTGAACGACTTGCCACCAACTTATTTTTTACCCAAAACTTGATTCTGAGATGATTGTCCTCGTGATATAGGAAATATATTTCCAGCCCAAATTGGGAATAAAACATTACACTTCCACTTTTACGCCCATCTATCGGATCCTAATTGGCATCCATATTCCCGGTAACTCGCTGGGCCAAATACAAACAACTATAACTCTCACGATTTCCATCGAAAAAATACAAAATTTGAGTTCAAATTCAAGCTCTGGATGTGAACTTTTTAAAACAGTAAGACCGCGTCTAAGAATTCCTGACCGTTCAAAAGTTATTGTCGAAACGGTGACCGAAGGTCACTTTTCGACGCATGTTGAATGCGATTACGGCTCGTTAATAACTATCCACTAAAGTATATTTTACACAAAATTTGATTTTGAGACAAGTGCTCTCGCGATATAGAAAAAATATTTTCAAGCCAAATTCCAGAACCAAGCAGTAGACTTCCATTTTTATGCCCATCTATCGGATCATAATTGGAATCCATTTTTCTGGCAACTTACTTTGTAAAATACACACGACAATAATTCTCTCGATTTCCATCGAAAAATTACAACATTATTGTTCAAATTCAAATATCAAAATGTGTGCTTTCTAAAACATTCAGGCCGCCTCTAAGAATTCCTTACCGTTCAAAACTTATGGTCGAAACGGTGAACGAAAGACACATTTCAACACATTTTCAAAGCAATCAAATCTCGTGAACGACTTGCCACCAACGTATTTTTTACCCAAAACTTGATTCTGAGATGATTGTCCTCGTGATATAGGAAAAATATTTCCAGTCCAAATTGGGAATAAAACATTACACTTCCACTTTTACGCCCATCTATCGGATCATAATTGGCATCCATATTCCCGGTAACTCGCTGGGCCAAATACAAACAACTATAACTCTCACGATTTCCATCGAAAAAATACAAAATTTGAGTTCAAATTCAAGCTCTGGATGTGAACTTTATAAAACAGTGAGACCGCGTCTAAGAATTCCATACCGTTCGAAAGTTATTGTCGAAACGGTGACCGAAGGTCACTTTTCGACGCATATTGAATGCGATTACGGCTCGTTAATAACTATCCACTAACGTATTTTTTACACAAAATTTGATTTTGAGACGAGTGATCTCGCGATGTAGAAAAAATATTTTGAAGCCAAATTCCGGAACAATGCAGTAGACTTCCATTTTTACGCCCATCTATCGGATCATAATTGGAATCCATTTTTCTGGCAACTTACTTTGTAAAATACACACGACAATAATTCTCTCGATTTCCATCGAAAAATTACAACATTATTGTTCAAATTCAAATATCAAAATGTGTGCTTTCTAAAACATTCAGGCCGCCTCTAAGAATTCCTTACCGTTCAAAACTTATGGTCGAAACGGTGAACGAAAGAGACATTTCAACACATTTTCAAAGCAATCAAATCTCGTGAACGACTTGCCACCAACTTATTTTTTACCCAAAACTTGATTCTGAGATGATTGTCCTCGTGATATAGGAAATATATTTCCAGCCCAAATTGGGAATAAAACATTACACTTCCACTTTTACGCCCATCTATCGGATCCTAATTGGCATCCATATTCCCGGTAACTCGCTGGGCCAAATACAAACAACTATAACTCTCACGATTTCCATCGAAAAAATACAAAATTTGAGTTCAAATTCAAGCTCTGGATGTGAACTTTTTAAAACAGTAAGACCGCGTCTAAGAATTCCTTACCGTTCAAAAGTTATTGTCGAAACGGTGACCGAAGGTCACTTTTCGACGCATGTTGAATGCGATTACGGCTCGTTAATAACTATCCACTAAAGTATATTTTACACAAAATTTGATTTTGAGACAAGTGCTCTCGCGATATAGAAAAAATATTTTCAAGCCAAATTCCAGAACCAAGCAGTAGACTTCCATTTTTATGCCCATCTATCGGATCATAATTGGAATCCATTTTTCTGGCAACTTACTTTGTAAAATACACACGACAATAATTCTCTCGATTTCCATCGAAAAATTACAACATTATTGTTCAAATTCAAATATCAAAATGTGTGCTTTCTAAAACATTCAGGCCGCCTCTAAGAATTCCTTACCGTTCAAAACTTATGGTCGAAACGGTGAACGAAAGACACATTTCAACACATTTTCAAAGCAATCAAATCTCGTGAACGACTTGCCACCAACGTATTTTTTACCCAAAACTTGATTCTGAGATGATTGTCCTCGTGATATAGGAAAAATATTTCCAGTCCAAATTGGGAATAAAACATTACACTTCCACTTTTACGCCCATCTATCGGATCATAATTGGCATCCATATTCCCGGTAACTCGCTGGGCCAAATACAAACAACTATAACTCTCACGATTTCCATCGAAAAAATACAAAATTTGAGTTCAAATTCAAGCTCTGGATGTGAACTTTATAAAACAGTGAGACCGCGTCTAAGAATTCCATACCGTTCGAAAGTTATTGTCGAAACGGTGACCGAAGGTCACTTTTCGACGCATATTGAATGCGATTACGGCTCGTTAATAACTATCCACTAACGTATTTTTTACACAAAATTTGATTTTGAGACGAGTGATCTCGCGATGTAGAAAAAATATTTTGAAGCCAAATTCCGGAACAATGCAGTAGACTTCCATTTTTACGCCCATCTATCGGATCATAATTGGAATCCATTTTTCTGGCAACTTACTTTGTAAAATACACACGACAATAATTCTCTCGATTTCCATCGAAAAATTACAACATTATTGTTCAAATTCAAATATCAAAATGTGTGCTTTCTAAAACATTCAGGCCGCCTCTAAGAATTCCTTACCGTTCAAAACTTATGGTCGAAACGGTGAACGAAAGACACATTTCAACACATTTTCAAAGCAATCAAATCTCGTGAACGACTTGCCACCAACGTATTTTTTACCCAAAACTTGATTCTGAGATGATTGTCCTCGTGATATAGGAAAAATATTTCCAGCCCAAATTGGGAATAAAACATTACACTTCCACTTTTACGCCCATCTATCGGATCATAATTGGCATCCATATTCCCGGTAACTCGCTGGGCCAAATACAAACAACTATAACTCTCACGATTTCCATCAAAAAAATACAAAATTTGAGTTCAAATTCAAGCTCTGGATGTGAACTTTCTAAAACAGTCAGACCGCGTCTAAGAATTCCTTACCGTTCAAAAGTTATTGTTGAAACGGTGACCGAAGGTCACTTTTCGACGAATGTTGAATGCGATTACGGCTCGTTAATAACTATCCACTAACGTATTTTTTACACAAAATTTGATTTTGAGACGAGTGCTCTCGCGATATAGAAAAAATATTTTGAAGCCAAATTCCGGAACAAAGCAGTAGACTTCCATTTTTACGCCCATCTATCGGATCATAATTGGAATCCATTTTTCTGGCAACTTACTTTGTAAAATACACACGACAATAATTCTCACGATTTCCATCGAAAAATTACAAAATTATTGTTCAAATTCAAATATCAAAATGTGTACTTTCTAAAACATTCAGGCCGCCTCTAAGAATTCCTTACCGTTCAAAACTTATGGTCGAAACGGTGAACGAAAGACACATTTCAACACATTTTCAAAGCGATCAAAGCTCGTGAACGACTTGCCACCAACGTATTTTTTACCCAAAACTTGATTCTGAGATGATTGTCCTCGTGATATAGGAAAAATATTTCCAGCCCAAATTGGGAATAAAACATTACACTTCCACTTTTACGCCCATCTATCGGATCATAATTGGCATCCATATTCCCGGTAACTCGCTGGGCCAAATACAAACAACTATAACTCTCACGATTTCCATCGAAAAAATACAAAATTTGAGTTCAAATTCAAGCTCTGGATGTGAACTTTATAAAACAGTGAGACCGCGTCTAAGAATTCCTTACCGTTCGAAAGTTATTGTCGAAACGGTGACCGTAGGTCACTTTTCGACGCATATTGAATGCGATTACGGCTCGTTAATAACTATCCACTAACGTATTTTTTACACAAAATTTGATTTTGAGACGAGTGATCTCGCGATGTAGAAAAAATATTTTGAAGCCAAATTCCGGAACAAAGCAGTAGACTTCCATTTTTACGCCCATCTATCGGATCATAATTGGAATCCATTTTTCTGGCAACTTACTTTGTAAAATACACACGACAATAATTCTCTCGATTTCCATCGAAAAATTACAACATTATTGTTCAAATTCAAATATCAAAATGTGTGCTTTCTAAAACATTCAGGCCGCCTCTAAGAATTCCTTACCGTTCAAAACTTATGGTCGAAACGGTGAACGAAAGACACATTTCAACACATTTTCAAAGCAATCAAATCTCGTGAACGACTTGCCACCAACGTATTTTTTACCCAAAACTTGATTCTGAGATGATTCTCCTCGTGATATAGGAAAAATATTTCCAGCCCAAATTGGGAATAAAACATTACACTTCCACTTTTACGCCCATCTATCGGATCATAATTGGCATCCATATTCCCGGTAACTCGCTGGGCCAAATACAAACAACTATAACTCTCACGATTTCCATCGAAAAAATACAAAATTTGAGTTCAAATTCAAGCTCTGGATGTGACCTTTATAAAACAGTGAGACCGCGTCTAAGAATTCCATACCGTTCGAAAGTTATTGTCGAAACGGTGACCGAAGGTCACTTTTCGACGCATATTGAATGCCATTACGGCTCGTTAATAACTATCCACTAACGTATTTTTTACACAAAATTTGATTTTGAGACGAGTGATCTCGCGATGTAGAAAAAATATTTTGAAGCCAAATTTCGGAACAATGCAGTAGACTTCCATTTTTACGCCCATCTATCGGATCATAATTGGAATCCATTTTTCTGGCAACTTACTTTGTAAAATACACACGACAATAATTCTCTCGATTTCCATCGAAAAATTACAACATTATTGTTCAAATTCAAATATCAAAAAGTGTGCTTTCTAAAACATTCAGGCCGCCTCTAAGAATTCCTTACCGTTCAAAACTTATGGTCGAAACGGTGAACGAAAGACACATTTCAACACATTTTCAAAGCAATCAAATCTCGTGAACGACTTGCCACCAACTTATTTTTTACCCAAAACTTGATTCTGAGATGATTGTCCTCGTGATATAGGAAAAATATTTCCAGCCCAAATTGGGAATAAAACATTACACTTCCACTTTTACGCCCATCTATCGGATCATAATTGGCATCCATATTCCCGGTAACTCGCTGGGCCAAATACAAACAACTATAACTCTCACGATTTCCATCGAAAAAATACAAAATTTGAGTTCAAATTCAAGCTCTGGATGTGAACTTTATAAAACAGTGAGACCGCGTCTAAGAATTCCATACCGTTCGAAAGTTATTGTCGAAACGGTGACCGAAGGTCACTTTTCGACGCATATTGAATGCGATTACGGCTCGTTAATAACTATCCACTAACGTATTTTTTACACAAAATTTGATTTTGAGACGAGTGATCTCGCGATGTAGAAAAAATATTTTGAAGCCAAATTCCGGAACAATGCAGTAGACTTCCATTTTTACGCCCATCTATCGGATCATAATTGGAATCCATTTTTCTGGCAACTTACTTTGTAAAATACACACGACAATAATTCTCTCGATTTCCATCGAAAAATTACAACATTATTGTTCAAATTCAAATATCAAAATGTGTGCTTTCTAAAACATTCAGGCGGCCTCTAAGAATTCCTTACCGTTCAAAACTTATGGTCGAAACGGTGAACGAAAGACACATTTCAACACATTTTCAAAGCAATCAAATCTCGTGAACGACTTGCCACCAACGTATTTTTTACCCAAAACTTGATTCTGAGATGATTCTCCTCGTGATATAGGAAAAATATTTCCAGCCCAAATTGGGAATAAAACATTACACTTCCACTTTTACGCCCATCTATCGGATCATAATTGGCATCCATATTCCCGGTAACTCGCTGGGCCAAATACAAACAACTATAACTCTCACGATTTCCATCGAAAAAATACAAAATTTGAGTTCAAATTCAAGCTCTGGATGTGAACTTTATAAAACAGTGAGACCGCGTCTAAGAATTCCTTACCGTTCGAAAGTTATTGTCGAAACGGTGACCGTAGGTCACTTTTCGACGCATATTGAATGCGATTACGGCTCGTTAATAACTATCCACTAACGTATTTTTTACACAAAATTTGATTTTGAGACGAGT
Source organism: Quercus robur (assembly GCF_932294415.1). Taxonomy (NCBI): domain Eukaryota; kingdom Viridiplantae; phylum Streptophyta; class Magnoliopsida; order Fagales; family Fagaceae; genus Quercus; species Quercus robur. The sequence continues at coordinate 16,101 of NW_026088400.1, read as the reverse complement.
GATCTCGCGATGTAGAAAAAATATTTTGAAGCCAAATTCCGGAACAAAGCAGTAGACTTCCATTTTTACGCCCATCTATCGGATCATAATTGGAATCCATTTTTCTGGCAACTTACTTTGTAAAATACACACGACAATAATTCTCTCGATTTCCATCGAAGAATTACAACATTATTGTTCAAATTCAAATATCAAAATGTGTGCTTTCTAAAACATTCAGGCCGCCTCTAAGAATTCCTTACCGTTCAAAACTTATGGTCGAAACGGTGAACGAAAGACACATTTCAACACATTTTCAAAGCAATCAAATCTCGTGAACGACTTGCCACCAACGTATTTTTTACCCAAAACTTGATTCTGAGATGATTCTCCTCGTGATATAGGAAAAATATTTCCAGCCCAAATTGGGAATAAAACATTACACTTCCACTTTTACGCCCATCTATCGGATCATAATTGGCATCCATATTCCCGGTAACTCGCTGGGCCAAATACAAACAACTATAACTCTCACGATTTCCATCGAAAAAATACAAAATTTGAGTTCAAATTCAAGCTCTGGATGTGACCTTTATAAAACAGTGAGACCGCGTCTAAGAATTCCATACCGTTCGAAAGTTATTGTCGAAACGGTGACCGAAGGTCACTTTTCGACGCATATTGAATGCCATTACGGCTCGTTAATAACTATCCACTAACGTATTTTTTACACAAAATTTGATTTTGAGACGAGTGATCTCGCGATGTAGAAAAAATATTTTGAAGCCAAATTTCGGAACAATGCAGTAGACTTCCATTTTTACGCCCATCTATCGGATCATAATTGGAATCCATTTTTCTGGCAACTTACTTTGTAAAATACACACGACAATAATTCTCTCGATTTCCATCGAAAAATTACAACATTATTGTTCAAATTCAAATATCAAAAAGTGTGCTTTCTAAAACATTCAGGCCGCCTCTAAGAATTCCTTACCGTTCAAAACTTATGGTCGAAACGGTGAACGAAAGACACATTTCAACACATTTTCAAAGCAATCAAATCTCGTGAACGACTTGCCACCAACTTATTTTTTACCCAAAACTTGATTCTGAGATGATTGTCCTCGTGATATAGGAAAAATATTTCCAGCCCAAATTGGGAATAAAACATTACACTTCCACTTTTACGCCCATCTATCGGATCATAATTGGCATCCATATTCCCGGTAACTCGCTGGGCCAAATACAAACAACTATAACTCTCACGATTTCCATCGAAAAAATACAAAATTTGAGTTCAAATTCAAGCTCTGGATGTGAACTTTATAAAACAGTGAGACCGCGTCTAAGAATTCCATACCGTTCGAAAGTTATTGTCGAAACGGTGACCGAAGGTCACTTTTCGACGCATATTGAATGCGATTACGGCTCGTTAATAACTATCCACTAACGTATTTTTTACACAAAATTTGATTTTGAGACGAGTGATCTCGCGATGTAGAAAAAATATTTTGAAGCCAAATTCCGGAACAATGCAGTAGACTTCCATTTTTACGCCCATCTATCGGATCATAATTGGAATCCATTTTTCTGGCAACTTACTTTGTAAAATACACACGACAATAATTCTCTCGATTTCCATCGAAAAATTACAACATTATTGTTCAAATTCAAATATCAAAATGTGTGCTTTCTAAAACATTCAGGCTGCCTCTAAGAATTCCTTACCGTTCAAAACTTATGGTCGAAACGGTGAACGAAAGACACATTTCAACACATTTTCAAAGCAATCAAATCTCGTGAACGACTTGCCACCAACGTATTTTTTACCCAAAACTTGATTCTGGGATGATTGTCCTCGTGATATAGGAAAAATATTTCCAGTCCAAATTGGGAATAAAACATTACACTTCCACTTTTACGCCCATCTATCGGATCATAATTGGCATCCATATTCCCGGTAACTCGCTGGGCCAAATACAAACAACTATAACTCTCACGATTTCCATCGAAAAAATACAAAATTTGAGTTCAAATTCAAGCTCTGGATGTGAACTTTATAAAACAGTGAGACCGCGTCTAAGAATTCCATACCGTTCCAAAGTTATTGTCGAAACGGTGACCGAAGGTCACTTTTCGACGCATATTGAATGCGATTACGGCTCGTTAATAACTATCCACTAACGTATTTTTTACACAAAATTTGATTTTAAGACGAGTGATCTCGCGATGTAGAAAAAATATTTTGAAGCCAAATTCCGGAACAATGCAGTAGACTTCCATTTTTACGCCCATCTATCGGATCATAATTGGAATCCATTTTTCTGGCAACTTACTTTGTAAAATACACACGACAATAATTCTCTCGATTTCCATCGAAAAATTACAACATTATTGTTCAAATTCAAATATCAAAATGTGTGCTTTCTAAAACATTCAGGCCGCCTCTAAGAATTCCTTACCGTTCAAAACTTATGGTCGAAACGGTGAACGAAAGAGACATTTCAACACATTTTCAAAGCAATCAAATCTCGTGAACGACTTGCCACCAACTTATTTTTTACCCAAAACTTGATTCTGAGATGATTGTCCTCGTGATATAGGAAATATATTTCCAGCCCAAATTGGGAATAAAACATCACACTTCCACTTTTACGCCCATCTATCGGATCCTAATTGGCATCCATATTCCCGGTAACTCGCTGGGCCAAATACAAACAACTATAACTCTCACGATTTCCATCGAAAAAATACAAAATTTGAGTTCAAATTCAAGCTCTGGATGTGAACTTTTTAAAACAGTAAGACCGCGTCTAAGAATTCCTTACCGTTCAAAAGTTATTGTCGAAACGGTGACCGAAGGTCACTTTTCGACGCATGTTGAATGCGATTACGGCTCGTTAATAACTATCCACTAAAGTATATTTTACACAAAATTTGATTTTGAGACAAGTGCTCTCGCGATATAGAAAAAATATTTTCAAGCCAAATTCCAGAACCAAGCAGTAGACTTCCATTTTTATGCCCATCTATCGGATCATAATTGGAATCCATTTTTCTGGCAACTTACTTTGTAAAATACACACGACAATAATTCTCTCGATTTCCATCGAAAAATTACAACATTATTGTTCAAATTCAAATATCAAAATGTGTGCTTTCTAAAACATTCAGGCCGCCTCTAAGAATTCCTTACCGTTCAAAACTTATGGTCGAAACGGTGAACGAAAGACACATTTCAACACATTTTCAAAGCAATCAAATCTCGTGAACGACTTGCCACCAACGTATTTTTTACCCAAAACTTGATTCTGAGATGATTGTCCTCGTGATATAGGAAAAATATTTCCAGTCCAAATTGGGAATAAAACATTACACTTCCACTTTTACGCCCATCTATCGGATCATAATTGGCATCCATATTCCCGGTAACTCGCTGGGCCAAATACAAACAACTATAACTCTCCCGATTTCCATCGAAAAAATACAAAATTTGAGTTCAAATTCAAGCTCTGGATGTGAACTTTATAAAACAGTGAGACCGCGTCTAAGAATTCCATACCGTTCCAAAGTTATTGTCGAAACGGTGACCGAAGGTCACTTTTCGACGCATATTGAATGCGATTACGGCTCGTTAATAACTATCCACTAACGTATTTTTTACACAAAATTTGATTTTGAGACGAGTGATCTCGCGATGTAGAAAAAATATTTTGAAGCCAAATTCCGGAACAATGCAGTAGACTTCCATTTTTACGCCCATCTATCGGATCATAATTGGAATCCATTTTTCTGGCAACTTACTTTGTAAAATACACACGACAATAATTCTCTCGATTTCCATCGAAAAATTACAACATTATTGTTCAAATTCAAATATCAAAATGTGTGCTTTCTAAAACATTCAGGCCGCCTCTAAGAATTCCTTACCGTTCAAAACTTATGGTCGAAACGGTGAACGAAAGAGACATTTCAACACATTTTCAAAGCAATCAAATCTCGTGAACGACTTGCCACCAACTTATTTTTTACCCAAAACTTGATTCTGAGATGATTGTCCTCGTGATATAGGAAATATATTTCCAGCCCAAATTGGGAATAAAACATTACACTTCCACTTTTACGCCCATCTATCGGATCCTAATTGGCATCCATATTCCCGGTAACTCGCTGGGCCAAATACAAACAACTATAACTCTCACGATTTCCATCGAAAAAATACAAAATTTGAGTTCAAATTCAAGCTCTGGATGTGAACTTTTTAAAACAGTAAGACCGCGTCTAAGAATTCCTTACCGTTCAAAAGTTATTGTCGAAACGGTGACCGAAGGTCACTTTTCGACGCATGTTGAATGCGATTACGGCTCGTTAATAACTATCCACTAAAGTATATTTTACACAAAATTTGATTTTGAGACAAGTGCTCTCGCGATATAGAAAAAATATTTTCAAGCCAAATTCCAGAACCAAGCAGTAGACTTCCATTTTTATGCCCATCTATCGGATCATAATTGGAATCCATTTTTCTGGCAACTTACTTTGTAAAATACACACGACAATAATTCTCTCGATTTCCATCGAAAAATTACAACATTATTGTTCAAATTCAAATATCAAAATGTGTGCTTTCTAAAACATTCAGGCCGCCTCTAAGAATTCCTTACCGTTCAAAACTTATGGTCGAAACGGTGAACGAAAGACACATTTCAAGACATTTTCAAAGCAATCAAATCTCGTGAACGACTTGCCACCAACGTATTTTTTACCCAAAACTTGATTCTGAGATGATTGTCCTCGTGATATAGGAAAAATATTTCCAGTCCAAATTGGGAATAAAACATTACACTTCCACTTTTACGCCCATCTATCGGATCATAATTGGCATCCATATTCCCGGTAACTCGCTGGGCCAAATACAAACAACTATAACTCTCACGATTTCCATCGAAAAAATACAAAATTTGAGTTCAAATTCAAGCTCTGGATGTGAACTTTATAAAACAGTGAGACCGCGTCTAAGAATTCCTTACCGTTCGAAAGTTATTGTCGAAACGGTGACCGTAGGTCACTTTTCGACGCATATTGAATGCGATTACGGCTCGTTAATAACTATCCACTAACGTATTTTTTACACAAAATTTGATTTTGAGACGAGTGATCTCGCGATGTAGAAAAAATATTTTGAAGCCAAATTCCGGAACAAAGCAGTAGACTTCCATTTTTACGCCCATCTATCGGATCATAATTGGAATCCATTTTTCTGGCAACTTACTTTGTAAAATACACACGACAATAATTCTCTCGATTTCCATCGAAAAATTACAACATTATTGTTCAAATTCAAATATCAAAATGTGTGCTTTCTAAAACATTCAGGCCGCCTCTAAGAATTCCTTACCGTTCAAAACTTATGGTCGAAACGGTGAACGAAAGACACATTTCAACACATTTTCAAAGCAATCAAATCTCGTGAACGACTTGCCACCAACGTATTTTTTACCCAAAACTTGATTCTGAGATGATTCTCCTCGTGATATAGGAAAAATATTTCCAGCCCAAATTGGGAATAAAACATTACACTTCCACTTTTACGCCCATCTATCGGATCATAATTGGCATCCATATTCCCGGTAACTCGCTGGGCCAAATACAAACAACTATAACTCTCACGATTTCCATCGAAAAAATACAAAATTTGAGTTCAAATTCAAGCTCTGGATGTGAACTTTATAAAACAGTAAGACCGCGTCTAAGAATTCCTTACCGTTCAAAAGTTATTGTCGAAACGGTGACCGAAGGTCACTTTTCAACGCATGTTGAATGCGATTACGGCTCGTTAATAACTATCCACTAAAGTATATTTTACACAAAATTTGATTTTGAGACAAGTGCTCTCGCGATATAGAAAAAATATTTTCAAGCCAAATTCCAGAACCAAGCAGTAGACTTCCATTTTTACGCCCATCTATCGGATCATAATTGGAATCCATTTTTCTGGCAACTTACTTTGTAAAATACACACGACAATAATTCTCTCGATTTCCATCGAAAAATTACAACATTATTGTTCAAATTCAAATATCAAAATGTGTGCTTTCTAAAACATTCAGGCCGCCTCTAAGAATTCCTTACCGTTCAAAACTTATGGTCGAAACGGTGAACGAAAGACACATTTCAACACATTTTCAAAGCAATCAAATCTCGTGAACGACTTGCCACCAACGTATTTTTTACCCAAAACTTGATTCTGAGATGATTCTCCTCGTGATATAGGAAAAATATTTCCAGCCCAAATTGGGAATAAAACATTACACTTCCACTTTTACGCCCATCTATCGGATCATAATTGGCATCCATATTCCCGGTAACTCGCTGGGCCAAATACAAACAACTATAACTCTCACGATTTCCATCGAAAAAATACAAAATTTGAGTTCAAATTCAAGCTCTGGATGTGAACTTTATAAAACAGTTAGACCGCGTCTAAGAATTCCATACCGTTCGAAAGTTATTGTCGAAACGGTGACCGAAGGTCACTTTTCGACGCATATTGAATGCGATTACGGCTCGTTAATAACTATCCACTAACGTATTTTTTACACAAAATTTGATTTTGAGACGAGTGATCTCGCGATGTAGAAAAAATATTTTGAAGCCAAATTCCGGAACAATGCAGTAGACTTCCATTTTTACGCCCATCTATCGGATCATAATTGGAATCCATTTTTCTGGCAACTTACTTTGTAAAATACACACGACAATAATTCTCTCGATTTCCATCGAAAAATTACAACATTATTGTTCAAATTCAAATATCAAAATGTGTGCTTTCTAAAACATTCAGGCTGCCTCTAAGAATTCCTTACCGTTCAAAACTTATGGTCGAAACGGTGAACGAAAGACACATTTCAACACATTTTCAAAGCAATCAAATCTCGTGAACGACTTGCCACCAACGTATTTTTTACCCAAAACTTGATTCTGGGATGATTGTCCTCGTGATATAGGAAAAATATTTCCAGTCCAAATTGGGAATAAAACATTACACTTCCACTTTTACGCCCATCTATCGGATCATAATTGGCATCCATATTCCCGGTAACTCGCTGGGCCAAATACAAACAACTATAACTCTCACGATTTCCATCGAAAAAATACAAAATTTGAGTTCAAATTCAAGCTCTGGATGTGAACTTTATAAAACAGTGAGACCGCGTCTAAGAATTCCATACCGTTCCAAAGTTATTGTCGAAACGGTGACCGAAGGTCACTTTTCGACGCATATTGAATGCGATTACGGCTCGTTAATAACTATCCACTAACGTATTTTTTACACAAAATTTGATTTTGAGACGAGTGATCTCGCGATGTAGAAAAAATATTTTGAAGCCAAATTCCGGAACAATGCAGTAGACTTCCATTTTTACGCCCATCTATCGGATCATAATTGGAATCCATTTTTCTGGCAACTTACTTTGTAAAATACACACGACAATAATTCTCTCGATTTCCATCGAAAAATTACAACATTATTGTTCAAATTCAAATATCAAAATGTGTGCTTTCTAAAACATTCAGGCCGCCTCTAAGAATTCCTTACCGTTCAAAACTTATGGTCGAAACGGTGAACGAAAGAGACATTTCAACACATTTTCAAAGCAATCAAATCTCGTGAACGACTTGCCACCAACTTATTTTTTACCCAAAACTTGATTCTGAGATGATTGTCCTCGTGATATAGGAAATATATTTCCAGCCCAAATTGGGAATAAAACATTACACTTCCACTTTTACGCCCATCTATCGGATCCTAATTGGCATCCATATTCCCGGTAACTCGCTGGGCCAAATACAAACAACTATAACTCTCACGATTTCCATCGAAAAAATACAAAATTTGAGTTCAAATTCAAGCTCTGGATGTGAACTTTTTAAAACAGTAAGACCGCGTCTAAGAATTCCTTACCGTTCAAAAGTTATTGTCGAAACGGTGACCGAAGGTCACTTTTCGACGCATGTTGAATGCGATTACGGCTCGTTAATAACTATCCACTAAAGTATATTTTACACAAAATTTGATTTTGAGACAAGTGCTCTCGCGATATAGAAAAAATATTTTCAAGCCAAATTCCAGAACCAAGCAGTAGACTTCCATTTTTATGCCCATCTATCGGATCATAATTGGAATCCATTTTTCTGGCAACTTACTTTGTAAAATACACACGACAATAATTCTCTCGATTTCCATCGAAAAATTACAACATTATTGTTCAAATTCAAATATCAAAATGTGTGCTTTCTAAAACATTCAGGCCGCCTCTAAGAATTCCTTACCGTTCAAAACTTATGGTCGAAACGGTGAACGAAAGACACATTTCAACACATTTTCAAAGCAATCAAATCTCGTGAACGACTTGCCACCAACGTATTTTTTACCCAAAACTTGATTCTGAGATGATTGTCCTCGTGATATAGGAAAAATATTTCCAGTCCAAATTGGGAATAAAACATTACACTTCCACTTTTACGCCCATCTATCGGATCATAATTGGCATCCATATTCCCGGTAACTCGCTGGGCCAAATACAAACAACTATAACTCTCACGATTTCCATCGAAAAAATACAAAATTTGAGTTCAAATTCAAGCTCTGGATGTGAACTTTATAAAACAGTGAGACCGCGTCTAAGAATTCCATACCGTTCCAAAGTTATTGTCGAAACGGTGACCGAAGGTCACTTTTCGACGCATATTGAATGCGATTACGGCTCGTTAATAACTATCCACTAACGTATTTTTTACACAAAATTTGATTTTGAGACGAGTGATCTCGCGATGTAGAAAAAATATTTTGAAGCCAAATTCCGGAACAATGCAGTAGACTTCCATTTTTACGCCCATCTATCGGATCATAATTGGAATCCATTTTTCTGGCAACTTACTTTGTAAAATACACACGACAATAATTCTCTCGATTTCCATCGAAAAATTACAACATTATTGTTCAAATTCAAATATCAAAATGTGTGCTTTCTAAAACATTCAGGCCGCCTCTAAGAATTCCTTACCGTTCAAAACTTATGGTCGAAACGGTGAACGAAAGAGACATTTCAACACATTTTCAAAGCAATCAAATCTCGTGAACGACTTGCCACCAACTTATTTTTTACCCAAAACTTGATTCTGAGATGATTGTCCTCGTGATATAGGAAATATATTTCCAGCCCAAATTGGGAATAAAACATTACACTTCCACTTTTACGCCCATCTATCGGATCCTAATTGGCATCCATATTCCCGGTAACTCGCTGGGCCAAATACAAACAACTATAACTCTCACGATTTCCATCGAAAAAATACAAAATTTGAGTTCAAATTCAAGCTCTGGATGTGAACTTTTTAAAACAGTAAGACCGCGTCTAAGAATTCCTTACCGTTCAAAAGTTATTGTCGAAACGGTGACCGAAGGTCACTTTTCGACGCATGTTGAATGCGATTACGGCTCGTTAATAACTATCCACTAAAGTATATTTTACACAAAATTTGATTTTGAGACAAGTGCTCTCGCGATATAGAAAAAATATTTTCAAGCCAAATTCCAGAACCAAGCAGTAGACTTCCATTTTTATGCCCATCTATCGGATCATAATTGGAATCCATTTTTCTGGCAACTTACTTTGTAAAATACACACGACAATAATTCTCTCGATTTCCATCGAAAAATTACAACATTATTGTTCAAATTCAAATATCAAAATGTGTGCTTTCTAAAACATTCAGGCCGCCTCTAAGAATTCCTTACCGTTCAAAACTTATGGTCGAAACGGTGAACGAAAGACACATTTCAAGACATTTTCAAAGCAATCAAATCTCGTGAACGACTTGCCACCAACGTATTTTTTACCCAAAACTTGATTCTGAGATGATTGTCCTCGTGATATAGGAAAAATATTTCCAGTCCAAATTGGGAATAAAACATTACACTTCCACTTTTACGCCCATCTATCGGATCATAATTGGCATCCATATTCCCGGTAACTCGCTGGGCCAAATACAAACAACTATAACTCTCACGATTTCCATCGAAAAAATACAAAATTTGAGTTCAAATTCAAGCTCTGGATGTGAACTTTATAAAACAGTGAGACCGCGTCTAAGAATTCCTTACCGTTCGAAAGTTATTGTCGAAACGGTGACCGTAGGTCACTTTTCGACGCATATTGAATGCGATTACGGCTCGTTAATAACTATCCACTAACGTATTTTTTACACAAAATTTGATTTTGAGACGAGTGATCTCGCGATGTAGAAAAAATATTTTGAAGCCAAATTCCGGAACAAAGCAGTAGACTTCCATTTTTACGCCCATCTATCGGATCATAATTGGAATCCATTTTTCTGGCAACTTACTTTGTAAAATACACACGACAATAATTCTCTCGATTTCCATCGAAAAATTACAACATTATTGTTCAAATTCAAATATCAAAATGTGTGCTTTCTAAAACATTCAGGCCGCCTCTAAGAATTCCTTACCGTTCAAAACTTATGGTCGAAACGGTGAACGAAAGACACATTTCAACACATTTTCAAAGCAATCAAATCTCGTGAACGACTTGCCACCAACGTATTTTTTACCCAAAACTTGATTCTGAGATGATTCTCCTCGTGATATAGGAAAAATATTTCCAGCCCAAATTGGGAATAAAACATTACACTTCCACTTTTACGCCCATCTATCGGATCATAATTGGCATCCATATTCCCAGTAACTCGCTGGGCCAAATACAAACAACTATAACTCTCACGATTTCCATCGAAAAAATACAAAATTTGAGTTCAAATTCAAGCTCTGGATGTGAACTTTATAAAACAGTAAGACCGCGTCTAAGAATTCCTTACCGTTCAAAAGTTATTGTCGAAACGGTGACCGAAGGTCACTTTTCAACGCATGTTGAATGCGATTACGGCTCGTTAATAACTATCCACTAAAGTATATTTTACACAAAATTTGATTTTGAGACAAGTGCTCTCGCGATATAGAAAAAATATTTTCAAGCCAAATTCCAGAACCAAGCAGTAGACTTCCATTTTTATGCCCATCTATCGGATCATAATTGGAATCCATTTTTCTGGCAACTTACTTTGTAAAATACACACGACAATAATTCTCTCGATTTCCATCGAAAAATTACAACATTATTGTTCAAATTCAAATATCAAAATGTGTGCTTTCTAAAACATTCAGGCCGCCTCTAAGAATTCCTTACCGTTCAAAACTTATGGTCGAAACGGTGAACGAAAGACACATTTCAACACATTTTCAAAGCAATCAAATCTCGTGAACGACTTGCCACCAACGTATTTTTTACCCAAAACTTGATTCTGAGATGATTCTCCTCGTGATATAGGAAAAATATTTCCAGCCCAAATTGGGAATAAAACATTACACTTCCACTTTTACGCCCATCTATCGGATCATAATTGGCATCCATATTCCCGGTAACTCGCTGGGCCAAATACAAACAACTATAACTCTCACGATTTCCATCGAAAAAATACAAAATTTGAGTTCAAATTCAAGCTCTGGATGTGAACTTTATAAAACAGTTAGACCGCGTCTAAGAATTCCATACCGTTCGAAAGTTATTGTCGAAACGGTGACCGAAGGTCACTTTTCGACGCATATTGAATGCGATTACGGCTCGTTAATAACTATCCACTAACGTATTTTTTACACAAAATTTGATTTTGAGACGAGTGATCTCGCGATGTAGAAAAAATATTTTGAAGCCAAATTCCGGAACAATGCAGTAGACTTCCATTTTTACGCCCATCTATCGGATCATAATTGGAATCCATTTTTCTGGCAACTTACTTTGTAAAATACACACGACAATAATTCTCTCGATTTCCATCGAAAAATTACAACATTATTGTTCAAATTCAAATATCAAAATGTGTGCTTTCTAAAACATTCAGGCTGCCTCTAAGAATTCCTTACCGTTCAAAACTTATGGTCGAAACGGTGAACGAAAGACACATTTCAACACATTTTCAAAGCAATCAAATCTCGTGAACGACTTGCCACCAACGTATTTTTTACCCAAAACTTGATTCTGGGATGATTGTCCTCGTGATATAGGAAAAATATTTCCAGTCCAAATTGGGAATAAAACATTACACTTCCACTTTTACGCCCATCTATCGGATCATAATTGGCATCCATATTCCCGGTAACTCGCTGGGCCAAATACAAACAACTATAACTCTCACGATTTCCATCGAAAAAATACAAAATTTGAGTTCAAATTCAAGCTCTGGATGTGAACTTTATAAAACAGTGAGACCGCGTCTAAGAATTCCATACCGTTCCAAAGTTATTGTCGAAACGGTGACCGAAGGTCACTTTTCGACGCATATTGAATGCGATTACGGCTCGTTAATAACTATCCACTAACGTATTTTTTACACAAAATTTGATTTTGAGACGAGTGATCTCGCGATGTAGAAAAAATATTTTGAAGCCAAATTCCGGAACAATGCAGTAGACTTCCATTTTTACGCCCATCTATCGGATCATAATTGGAATCCATTTTTCTGGCAACTTACTTTGTAAAATACACACGACAATAATTCTCTCGATTTCCATCGAAAAATTACAACATTATTGTTCAAATTCAAATATCAAAATGTGTGCTTTCTAAAACATTCAGGCCGCCTCTAAGAATTCCTTACCGTTCAAAACTTATGGTCGAAACGGTGAACGAAAGAGACATTTCAACACATTTTCAAAGCAATCAAATCTCGTGAACGACTTGCCACCAACTTATTTTTTACCCAAAACTTGATTCTGAGATGATTGTCCTCGTGATATAGGAAATATATTTCCAGCCCAAATTGGGAATAAAACATTACACTTCCACTTTTACGCCCATCTATCGGATCCTAATTGGCATCCATATTCCCGGTAACTCGCTGGGCCAAATACAAACAACTATAACTCTCACGATTTCCATCGAAAAAATACAAAATTTGAGTTCAAATTCAAGCTCTGGATGTGAACTTTCTAAAAACGGTAAGACCGCGTCTAAGAATTCCTTACCGTTCAAAAGTTATTGTCGAAACGGTGACCGAAGGTCACTTTTCTACGCATGTTGAATGCGATTACGGCTCGTTAATAACTATCCACTAAAGTATTTTTTACACAAAATTTGATTTTGAGACAAGTGCTCTCGCGATATAGAAAAAATATTTTGAAGCCAAATTCCAGAACCAAGCAGTAGACTTCCATTTTTATGCCCATCTATCGGATCATAATTGGAATCCATTTTTCTGGCAACTTACTTTGTAAAATACACACGACAATAATTCTCTCGATTTCCATCGAAAAATTACAAAATTATTGTTCAAATTCAAATATCAAAATGTGTGCTTTCTAAAACATTCAGGCCGCCTCTAAGAATTCCTTACCGTTCAAAACTTATGGTCGAAACGGTGAACGAAAGACACATTTCAACACATTTTCAAAGCAATCAAATCTCGTGAACGACTTGCCACCAACGTATTTTTTACCCAAAACTTGATTCTGAGATGATTGTCCTCGTGATATAGGAAAAATATTTCCAGTCCAAATTGGGAATAAAACATTACACTTCCACTTTTACGCCCATCTATCGGATCATAATTGGCATCCATATTCCCGGTAACTCGCTGGGCCAAATACAAACAACTATAACTCTCACGATTTCCATCGAAAAAATACAAAATTTGAGTTCAAATTCAAGCTCTGGATGTGAACTTTATAAAACAGTGAGACCGCGTCTAAGAATTCCTTACCGTTCGAAAGTTATTGTCGAAACGGTGACCGAAGGTCACTTTTCGACGCATATTGAATGCGATTACGGCTCGTTAATAACTATCCACTAACGTATTTTTTACACAAAATTTGATTTTGAGACGAGTGATCTCGCGATGTAGAAAAAATATTTTGAAGCCAAATTCCGGAACAAAGCAGTAGACTTCCATTTTTACGCCCATCTATCGGATCATAATTGGAATCCATTTTTCTGGCAACTTACTTTGTAAAATACACACGACAATAATTCTCTCGATTTCCATCGAAAAATTACAACATTATTGTTCAAATTCAAATATCAAAATGTGTGCTTTCTAAAACATTCAGGCCGCCTCTAAGAATTCCTTACCGTTCAAAACTTATGGTCGAAACGGTGAACGAAAGTCACATTTCAACACATTTTCAAAGCGATCAAAGCTCGTGAACGACTTGCCACCAACGTATTTTTTACCCAAAACTTGATTCTGAGATGATTCTCCTCGTGATATAGGAAAAATATTTCCAGCCCAAATTGGGAATAAAACATTACACTTCCACTTTTACGCCCATCTATCGGATCATAATTGGCATCCATATTCCCGGTAACTCGCTGGGCCAAATACAAACAACTATAACTCTCACGATTTCCATCGAAAAAATACAAAATTTGAGTTCAAATTCAAGCTCTGGATGTGAACTTTATAAAACAGTGAGACCGCGTCTAAGAATTCCATACCGTTCGAAAGTTATTGTCGAAACGGTGACCGAAGGTCACTTTTCGACGCATATTGAATGCGATTACGGCTCGTTAATAACTATCCACTAACGTATTTTTTACACAAAATTTTATTTTGAGACGAGTGATCTCGCGATGTAGAAAAAATATTTTGAAGCCAAATTTCGGAACAATGCAGTAGACTTCCATTTTTACGCCCATCTATCGGATCATAATTGGAATCCATTTTTCTGGCAACTTACTTTGTAAAATACACACGACAATAATTCTCTCGATTTCCATCGAAAAATTACAACATTATTGTTCAAATTCAAATATCAAAATGTGTGCTTTCTAAAACATTCAGGCCGCCTCTAAGAATTCCTTACCGTTCAAAACTTATGGTCGAAACGGTGAACGAAAGACACATTTCAACACATTTTCAAAGCGATCAAAGCTCGTGAACGACTTGCCACCAACGTATTTTTTACCCAAAACTTGATTCTGAGATGATTCTCCTCGTGATATAGGAAAAATATTTCCAGCCCAAATTGGGAATAAAACATTACACTTCCACTTTTACGCCCATCTATCGGATCATAATTGGCATCCATATTCCCGGTAACTCGCTGGGCCAAATACAAACAACTATAACTCTCACGATTTCCATCGAAAAAATACAAAATTTGAGTTCAAATTCAAGCTCTGGATGTGAACTTTATAAAACAGTCAGACCGTGTCTAAGAATTCCATACCGTTCGAAAGTTATTGTCGAAACGGTGACCGAAGGTCACTTTTCTACGCATGTTGAATGCGATTACGGCTCGTTAATAACTATCCACTAACGTATTTTTTACACAAAATTTGATTTTGAGACGAGTGATCTCGCGATGTAGAAAAAATATTTTGAAGCCAAATTCCGGAACAAAGCAGTAGACTTCCATTTTTACGCCCATCTATCGGATCATAATTGGAATCCATTTTTCTGGCAACTTACTTTGTAAAATACACACGACAATAATTCTCTCGATTTCCATCGAAAAATTACAACATTATTGTTCAAATTCAAATATCAAAATGTGTGCTTTCTAAAACATTCAGGCTGCCTCTAAGAATTCCTTACCGTTCAAAACTTATGGTCGAAACGGAGAACGAAAGACACATTTCAACACATTTTCAAAGCAATCAAATCTCGTGAACGACTTGCCACCAACGTATTTTTTACCCAAAACTTGATTCTGGGATGATTGTCCTCGTGATATAGGAAAAATATTTCCATCCCAAATTGGGAATAAAACATTACACTTCCACTTTTACGCCCATCTATCGGATCATAATTGGCATCCATATTCCCGGTAACTCGCTGGGCCAAATACAAACAACTATAACTCTCACGATTTCCATCGAAAAAATACAAAATTTGAGTTCAAATTCAAGCTCTGGATGTGAACTTTATAAAACAGTGAGACCGCGTCTAAGAATTCCATACCGTTCGAAAGTTATTGTCGAAACGGTGACCGAAGGTCACTTTTCGACGCATATTGAATGCGATTACGGCTCGTTAATA